>NW_007258387.1:434310-495000 GCF_000164805.1 Carlito syrichta | reverse complement strand
AAACCATAAGAACCTTACAAAATGAAGGACATACCCTCATGGAAATTGGAACTGGCATCCCATTCCTGAACAAAACCCGAAACCCACAGGCCATAAGACATAAGATGGATAAGTGGGACCTCATTAAACTGACAAGCTTCTGCAAAGCCAAAGAAACCATCAAGAGAGCAAGGAGACAGCCTACAGACTGGGAAACAGTATTTGCCAACTCCGGGTCCAACAAAGGCTTAACATCTTGGATCTACAAGGAACTCAAATGAAAAGAAAAAACCAAACAACCCCATTATAAAATGGGTAAAAGATATGAACAAACACTTCTCAAAGGAAGATATCCGAGCAGCCAACAGACACATGAAAAAATGTTCAACCTCACTAATCATCAGGGAGATGCAAATCAAAACCACACTGAGATACCACCTAACTCCAGTCAGAATGGCAATTATCAACAACTCAAAAAATAACAGCTGCTGGAGAGGGTGTGGTGAAAAGGGAACACTTCTACACTGTTGGTCGGAGTGTAAACTAGTGCAACCTCTGTGGAAAGCAGTGTGGCAATTCCTAAAAGCTCTAAATATCAACCTCCCATATGACCCGACCATCTCCCTACTGGGAATATACCCTGAGGAACTCAAATCACTCTATCAAAAAGATATCTGCACACGTATGTGTATCGCAGCATTGTTCACAATAGCAAGAACCTGGAAGCAGCCATACTGTCCATCAAAAGAGGACTGGATTAAATAAATGTGGCACATATACACAATGGAATACTACGCAGCCATAAAAAAGAACAAAATTATGAATTTTGCAGCAACCTGGATGGAACTAGAGTCTATAATACTGAGTGATCTCTCACAGAAACAAAGATCTGAGTATTACCTGTTCTCACTGATATCGTGGACCTTGAATATTCAATGTAATACTATAAGAAAATGACTGACAGTGGTGGGAAACTATGGGGGGAGGGGAAGGGAGATGGGATTAACGGTAGTAAATATCTGTCTGGAGATGGGGAGACACCTCTTATCAACAAGGGTGCCTGAACGAAGCATATTTGTATACCTAACCCTTAACTGTACCCCACAATATCATAATAAAAAATATCGATAAAAAAAAAGAAATGTATCATACTACTTTCTAGTTCAGACTTTTGCTCCTGAATATTAGAATGGTTATAGTTTTAAGGAGCAGTCTCTTAAAAGGATATACACTGTCCCCCAGCTCCTTTCTATACCTTTGTTTACTAACATTTGTTTTATGAGTCTTAAGTCAAACTATTAATCTATCTCATCCTTATTGTACATCACCTAGCTGGAGTGTTCATTCCCCTGGGACTCAGCTACGTTCTAAAGGAGCATCCCCCCACCTTCTCTTATAATAGCAGAAATATAAGCACTCACAATTCTTGGAAATGTCTCTGATAGAAGCAGGAAGTCCATCTAGCTACAGTCATTTTAATTCAAGGGTGTTCAGAAATGATCCTGGTCACCAAGAAACTGAGATTCTTTTATTTTCATTTCCTAAAATAGTTCACCTCTCCTTCATCTTTATTTTGCTCTCATTGTCCAGGGTGCTTCAATTGCTCTCCCTATTACGCAGATGTTCTATCTCCTTTCAGCCTTCTGTTTGTGCATAGTACAAGTTGTCTTTCCTTCCTCCTTTCCTATCACTTCCTTTCTTCTTCTTTTCTTCCTTTGTTCCTTCCTTCCTTCTTTCCTTCCTCCCTTCATTCCTTCCTCCCTCCCTCCATCCATTTCTCCCTCACTCCCTTTCTCCCTCCTCCCTTTCTTCCTCTCTTCCTTCTGTCTTTTCTTCCTTCCCTCTCACTTTCTCTATTTCCTTCTACCAAATTGAGATCATATTGCACACATATTTTGTACCCTACTTTCTCTGTCAAAACATTTTCCAACACCATTAGCTTTTCTGTGAGAATGCTATCTTAGTGACTGATACTTCACTATTTAAACTTTTCTCAATTAATATATTTCACACACTCCTCTATCCTCACACACGTTAAACCTCTGTATATTTGTTCCCATGATGTTTCTTCCTGACTCTGAGAATTATGCTACTTCCTTCTTTCTTTTCATGTGTGAAATTGCACTCTTGATTCATGGTCTCTAAATTTCTCTATTTTTTGGCTGGACACAGTAGTGTATGCCTCTAATCCCAGCACTTTGGGAGGCTGAGGTGAGAGAATCAGTTTAGACCAGGAGTTCAAGATCAGCCTGGATAACATAGGAAGACTCTCATCTCTACAAAAATATTAAAAATAAAACAAATAAATTTTTCTATTTTTTTGTCCTTAATCCCCCTTTTCTTTCTACTCTTCGATTTTTCAATCTTTACAATCTGACCCTTGTTGCCAAGTCTTCCTATCAATAAATAAGCAACCTCAAACTTCTGTCTGTTCAAAGTGATATCATAAGTCTTTTTCTCAACACATACACTTAATTTTTCCCATTTTCTGGTCACCCCAATCACTCTTTAATTTTTTTAAATCAAACTTTCATTGAGTCTAATTTAAACTGTACTCTGAAGTAACCAGAAACCTCCTAGTGGGCCCAGGGGCCTAAATTTATCTAGTGGCCTTCAATTAATCTTTCTTTTTCTCAACAGTCTTTAAAATATCATGACATTTGGGTTTCTGGCTTATTTCCCTAGCTCTCTGACCATTTCCTCATTGTCTTTATTTATGTCATCTCTACTAGTTTCCATTTTCACTTTCATTCGTTTATGCTTAGTTTGCTGTTGTATTTATTTGTTTGTGCCAACCAGATGATGTAGCATGAAAATTTTGGAACTTGAATTCTAGTCTTCCCATCTGGGTTCAAATATCGCTTACTGATACTTTCAATATGCTACTGGTAATGGTTAAATTGAGAAGTAGATATTTTAATGAATTGATTAGTGCATATCTGGAAATAAATATTTTTCAATTTTATTAAAATTAATTATACAATGCTCCAATGTGCATGTGTGTATGTATACATATACACACAGAGAAAAAGCAAGTACCCTGAGACTGGCAAATGTAGCTAAAAAATAAAATTGATAAGAATAAAAGGGATCGATTACTTGACACAATATTTTAAATGCTTGGAGAGAAAAAGAACGGTAATAATAATTATCAAAAAAGAGAAAATCTTTTAGCAAATAGACTTTAAGCTAGATTTGTTTTGTGCAATATACAAATGAAATAATCAGTGGTTTTCTTCTTAATGTATAGATGCGAAAATTAACCTAAAGAAAAAGTGAGAGGGAAAATTCATTTAAAATAGAATAAGTAGTTTGTAGTCAAGCAGAATTTATGAGACAAACCAGAATTCTCTTCAAGTTGCAGGCAAAATAGGCTTTAATTTAATACCTTATTGAATCTGTGTTATTGGCTAGGTAAATTATTTTGCAACCAAATCATAGGGAAAATCTATCTTATCCCCTGAGGCAAGGTTTGTTGTTCTCACATTACAACATTGTCCTTTGGAGCAAAGGTTAATATCACTGTTATACCAAAGTTATGTCACATCCCATAAAGGGACCTTGAGCCACATCTCTCATGAGAACAATACAACCTTCTCCTCTTCCTTCTTCTGTTAGGTTGTTTGTGTTTCATTATATCTCCTTAGTTTATCAAGTCCAGAAATACAGATTATTAAAAAAATAAACCACGACTTCATAATAAGAAACGTCCTGTGAAAATCCCTAGAAATAAAAACATCATGATGTTTATGGTCTACACTGCCAGCGCATCACACTATACACACAACTACATCCTCTGCCAACAAACGAAATCTCAAGAAACATCTTACCAAAACCTCTGGGGTACCCCGAAAACAGTACTAAGAAGGGAATCCATACCTCTACAAATACACATGAAGATAATGGAAAGATTACAAGTTAATGACCTAACAAATCACCTAAGGGGGCAGGAAAAGCAAGAACACCAAAACCCTAACTTCAGCAGAAGAATCCAGATCACCAAAATAAAAGCCCAAATTTGAGAGATAGAAGACAAAAAGATAATACAAAAAATCAATGAAACGAAAAGCTGATTCTTTGAAAGAATAAACAAGATAGTTGGTCCCCTACCTAGAACGACCAAGAAAAAGAGAAAAAGACCAAATAAACACAATCAGAAATGCAAAAAATCAAGTCACAACTGACCCCAAAGAAATAGAAAAGATTATCAGAGACTACTATGTACACTTATATGGAAACCAACTTGAAAACCTAAAGGAAATGGAGGACTTTCTGACATCACACAACCTCCCCAAGTTGAAATAAGAAGAAATTGAGACCCTAAGTAGACCAATAACAATCCAGGAAATTGACTATGTCATAAGAAAACTACCTACAAGCCGGGCTCGGTGGCTCAGTTTGTAATCCCGTGCTTTGGGAGGCTGAGGTGAGTGGATTGCCAGAGCCCATGGGTTCGAGACTGCCTGGGCAGCTTGGTGAGACCTCATCTCTACAATAAATTTTTAAAAAATTAGCTGGGCGTGGTAGCGCATGCCTGTAGTTCCAGCTACTTGGAAGGCAGAGGCAGAAGGATCGTCGGAGCCCAGAAGGTTGAGGCTGCGGTGGCCGGAAGCGGTCACTGCACTCCAGCCTGGGTGACAGAGTGAGACTCCAACTCAAAAAAAAAAAAAGAAAGAAAAGAAAACTACCTACAGAAGAAAACCCTGGACTAGATGGCTTTCCAGCAGAATACTACAAAATATACAAGGAGGAACTGATACCAATCCTACTGAAGATATTCCAGGCAATTGAGAAAAATGACACTCTCCCCAAATCATTTTATGAAGCTAATATCACATTGATATCCAAACCAGGTAAAGATCCAACAAGGAAAGAGAACTACAGGTCAATATCCTTGATAAACATAGATGCTAAAATTCTCAACAAGATCCTAGCAAAACGGATTCAACAACACATCTCAAAAATCATCCACCACAACAAAGTAGGCTTCATCCTGGGATGCAGGACTGGTTCAACTTTCATAAGACCATAAACGTAATTAAATACATCAACAGATGCAAAAACAAAAACCACATGATTATATCATTAGATGCAGAAAAAACTTTTCGTAAACTCCAGCACCCCTTCCTCTAAAAACCCTCAAACATCTAGGCATAGATGGAACATACCTCAAAATAGTAAGAACCATCTACAAGAAACTCACAGCCAGCATATTGCTAAACAGACAGAAACTGGAACCATTTCCCCTGAAAATCGAAACAAGACAAGGATGTCCACTCTCACACCTCCTTTTCAACATTTGGAAGTCCTAGCTAGAGCAATCAGACTAGAGAAGGAGATCAGGGGTATCCAAATAGGAAAAGAGGAAGTCAAGTTATATCTCAAAAACCCAAGAGAATATGTCAAAACCCTCCTTGCACTGATAAAGAACTTTGACAAACTCTCAGGGTATAATATCAATGTGCAAAAGACAGTTGCATGCCTATACACCAGCAATAAACAAACAGAAACCCAAATAAAAAGCACAATCCCATCCACAATAGCCAGAAAAAAAAATAAATCAAATCTTCCAAACCAGAGACATGAAAGAACTTTACAATGAAAACTACAAAACACTGCTCAAAGAAATCAAAGATGATATGAACAAATGGAAAAAGATTCTATGCTCTTGGATTGGAAGAATCAACACAGTTAAGATGTCCATCCTACCCAAGGCAATATACAGATTTAATGCAATACCCATTAAATCACCAGCAGCTTTCTTTTCAAACCTGGAAACAACAATACAGGAACTCATATGGGGAAAAAAAAAAAAAAAAAGCAGAAAGTATCACAGTGCCAGACTCTAAACTTTATTATAAAACTGCAATAATCAAAACAGCCTAGTATAAGTACAAGAACAGGCATATAGACCAATGGAACAGGATAGAGATTCCAGAAACAAAACCTCAATTTTTCAACCAACTCATCTTTGACAAAGCCTCCACCACCAATAACTGGGGAGGGAGAACCTATTCAGTAAATGGTAATGGGAAAACTGACTGACCACATGCAGAAGATTAAAAAAAGAACTCTTCCTATCACCATAACAAAAATAAACTCTAACTAGATTTAAGACCTAAATGTAAAACCTCAAACTATAAGAACCTTAGAAATTGCAGGATACACCCTTATGGAAACTGGAACTGGCAACCAATTCCTGGTCAAAACCCCAAGTGCCCATGCCAAAAGAGGTAAGATAGACTGGTGGTACCTCATCAAACTTACAAGCTTCTGCAAAGTCAAAGAAACCATCAAGAGAGCGGGGAGACAGTCCACAGACTGGGAAAAAATATTTGCCAACTGTATGTCTGACAAAGGCCTAATGTCTAAGGATCTACAAGGAACTCAAACATGTTGAAAAGAAAAAAACAAACAGCCCCATTACAAAGTGAGCAAAAGATATGAATAGACACTTCTCAAAAGAAGACATACGAGCAGCCAACAGATGGATGAAAAAATGTTCAGCCTCACTAGTCATCAAAAAATGCAAATTAAAAGCACACTGAGATACCACCTAATTCCAGTCAGGATGGCCATCATCAATAACTCAAAAAACAACAGATGCTGTAGAGGATGCGGTGAAAAGGGAACACTTCTACACTGTTGATGGGAGTGTAAACTAGTACAGCCTCTGTGATAAACAGTGTGGTGATTCCTAAAAGACCTGAAAATTGACCTTCCATATGACCCTCCAATCCCCCTACTGGGAAAATACTGGAAGAACTCAAATCACTCTATAAAAAACGTACCTGCACACATATGTTTATCGCAGCATGGCTCACAGTAGCAAGAACATGGAACCAACCGTGCTGCCCATCAAAAAAAGGCTGGATTAAAAAAATGTGGTACATACACATGATGGAATATTACATAGCCATAAAGGAGAGCAAAATCATGAATTTCACAGCAATCTGGATGGACTTAAGAGTCTATAATACTGAGTGATCTTTCATAGATACAAAGAACTGAGTAGTACATCTCACTCATAAGCAGACCTTGAACAATTATCATAGTACTATAAGAAAAGGATTGGCAGTAGTGGAAAACTGCTGGGAGGGGGGCAGGTAAGTGGGATTGGCAGTAGTGGGAATCTGCCTGTGGAAGGGGGGCACACGTCATCAACAAGGGTACCTGCATAATGAACATTTGTATACTTAACCCTGGATCATCATCAAAATACCCTACATCATCAAAATAAAAAATTAAAAGTTAAAAAAAGAAAAAAATCTTGTGGTTATAAACTAAAATGTATAGCTGATTTCCTTCTCTTTTCTGATTCCTTTGGCTTTGAGTATATGCTAACATTGGTGCTCAAAGCATTTTTTTGCTTGAAAGGAACAGAAACTATTTTTTTCTTTATTTCAAAAATCACATAAAACCATGTTAGGAAAATTGCATTTGAGTGGGATTTTGAGTTAACCTTTGTGACTAAATTACACTTTCAAAACTTATTGAGATCACAATATGTGAACTTTAACTCCATGGGACCTAGACATAGGTGCAGCTCTTCTACTCAGGAAATATTTGTCCTTAGGCAAGTCACTCAGTTTGGTAGGCATCCGTTTCTATAAAAAATAATTTAAAATATATAAGCAAAAAAAGGTAAGGAGTGTCTTTGAGTCTCTCTTCCATTATGGTTCAATGATAAGGAATAAACTTAGAGGTAGGTGTATACTCTCTGCAGGACTTTGAAAACATCATTAAACTACTCTGTTCTTCAATTTTCACATCTATAAAATAATGACTATGATCCCTCCATCACAGAGTTGTATGTACCAGTCAAGATAATGGAAAAATGACTGAGCACAATTTCATGTTTGCCCAGATACGGGCGAACCTGTTTAATTCATTCTTCAGTGAATTAAATGTCCTATACTCGTACTGTCCAATATGACAACCACTGGCCACATATGGCCATTGAGCACCAAAATAAGGGTAATGTCACTAAGGAACTGAATTTTCAATTTACTTTAATTTGTTTAAATTAAAATAGATATGTGGCTACTGAATACCTCAAGCCTGGACACACACACACACACACACACACACACACACACACACACACACGCACACACATATATATACACACATATATACTGTATGTACTTATACAGCATATAAAAATTTTTGTGATATACTTTGATTGGTTTTTGGTGGTGGTGATGATGATGATGGGTAACCTACATGTTGTCTATTATAGAGTCATGTCACATCTAAGTGAATATGCATAATTTCGTTGTCTATGATCATTAATTAAATGAAATATATTCAAATACAAAAAAGTATGTAGCTGAAAGGCTTTTGTTCAGATGTTCCTGACCTGTAAGTAAAAGTATAAGAACTTCTATTTTAGAAAAGGCAACCTAAAAATGGTTTTAACAAGTTGGAATATAGAGTCTTCCCTTCGGGGAAGATCAATCATCAATTGCTCCCAAGAGCTTTTGGTTTCTGCTTTCTTGAACCTTTTAGCACATCTCTTTTGGAAAAAATAAGTTCACAAACATCCGGCAGTTTTTGCCATTATCATTTTTTAAAAAATATGCCTGAAAAAGAGCCACTTATACTCTGGATGTTCAAGGATATAATTCACCTCAAATAACATACAGTAGAACCTATACAAAAATTAACTGAAAGACATTAAAAGAAAAGAAAAAGCATTCAGGAGTTGAAATATTATTACATGCATCTTAAATATTTACTTACTTCAAAGCAAGTCAAAAGGCAAACACTAGAATCTATCCTGTTCTGGCCTTTTGCATCTTTCCTATCCAGCAACTGATTCACGTGAAATCTCATCCCTACTCCTGTTCTTAGAGTCAAGACTGATCCTAGAGAGGGTGAGGGTCGGGGATGAGCATGAGGGAGAACTTTAGGAGTTGTGTCTCAGTGACAGGTGAACTAGAAATCAGGCACAAGAGCTGCTAGTCCAGGTTTGACTTTGTCTCATATAGGAGCACACAGTTTGGTAGCCCTATACCCAAGCATGTGTCTTAGGATTCTTCCACTCTCCTAAAGGGGACTTCTTATATTCACTCATTCATTTATATAATAAACATTCACAGTGCATAATGTGTGCCAGATACTAGGCTATCTGCTGTATTAGATAGATGACTAGGCATCTAATCATGGCACACACACACACACAAAAATGACCCAAACATCTTGAATGGCCTTACCTTTTTATAATATTCTCCTACCATCAGACCCACTGTGCCCTTCCTGAGTGATCCCTTTCCCAAATCTTTTACTCTTCCTCCTGTAAAACAGACTTGGTATCTTAACGTCTTTTGATGTTGGACGTCAAATATTTGGCACTGGAATGAAATTGAATGCATAACCACTTGTTGTTTAGGTATTTCCTAGGAAGTTCTGACCTCCTGGAAACAATGAAAACCCAAGAGAATAATAGCAAGAATAACTTCATAATTAAAGGTTGTCTGACAGGCAAGGATAGGCCAGGGAGGCAGTAAGGTAGCCAAGCACAGTGTGTTCCTCACACCTTCTTCTATCCCAACCTCTAGTTCCTGACACCTGGTTTCCCTTTCCCTTCCCCAGCTTTCCAGTGTCTTCATATGCTTTATACTAACCACCACATGTTCACTCGGTACACCTACTTCCTGGGCAAGACATGGATTTGAAGTTTTTTCCTTCACTGCTCCTTTTAATACTCTGTGATTACATTGTAGAGCACCCTCTACATTGTCTATATTTGGGTCTTTAGTTTATTTAATATTTTCTGATAAATATAAGTATTTAAAAATTATTGAAGAAAGTGAAAAAATATTTTATATAAGAAACAAAAAGTATAATTCTACTTAATTTCACTGCAAACTCACAAACACAATTAACATTTTGATTCATTGGCCTCTAAGCTTTAAAAGTGGGAATTTTAAACAAAAATGTGCTCGTTTTTATATGGTGTTTGGCATATTGCTTTTTTCACTTAATATAATAATATTTTGCCTCATCAATAAACAATCTTTAAAGATCAGCTTTAATCACATTATAAAGTTCTCTGTGATAGATATCCCATAACTAGATAGTTTTATTTCCTATTAATCTTTTATTCAATTTTTTATTACAAATTATTCTGTGATGAGCATCCTTTAAATATATGTTTGCATAAATGTAGCATTGACGAACTGTTGGTTGCCTGTCTAATATCCATTATCCCTTTGTTCCTTAATTTAAAAAAAAATCTTGAGCAGCAACTGGCATGCTGAAAATATCCTACCTCCACTCCACTCCAAATTCTGTGGTAGCTTGGGATGGTTATTTACCCCAATGCTGACCAATAAGATACAAGCAGAAGTGAACTGAGTGGAACTTCTGGACAAAAAGAACCCAGATCAGGATGTCACATGCCTTTTGTTCTTTGCCTTTCTCCTTTCTGTCTAGAACATGGTTGTGATGTGTAAAGATGCATCTGCTGGAATGTGAGCCTGAGGAAGGACACCACATCTTGAGGACAGGGACACTGAGCCTCCATGTTGTATGTCCTTGAACTAGCCCTCCCCAGAGTGCTCCCACACATCCTCTTACACAAGAAACAGAAACCTTTTCCAATCTAATTTTGCTTAAATTTTCCACATGGCTATGTTTTCATTATTTTCTTTGAGTGGGAGCTCAATAGATCTTGTTTTGTAGCTTGCCATTTGAAAATATGTTCACATTAAACTCAATTATAAGACAAAGTATCCAAAATAAAATATTCAAAGAAAAATATTTGAAAACACATTTCTCAATGAAGGAGAAGGAAAGGGGGGAGGGAGGAGGAGGAGGGAAATGTAAATGACTAATATTCACAGAAGATGTTTGATCTCATTAGCTGTTAGGAAAATGCAAAACAAAACCTAATAAAATACCCAAAATTATTAATAAATTCTCACTTATCAAAATAACTATAGTGGAAAAGACAGACGACACAATCTGTTGGCAAAGAGGCATAGAACTGAAATCCTACTGCATTGCTCTTAGGAATTGAAATGGCACAGACACTTCGGAAAATAGTTTGGCAGTTTCTCATAAAGTTAAATATCCATTACAATCTGACCCAGCAATTCCCCTCCTAGGAATCCATCCAAGAGAAATAAAAACACACGCTCACAGAAGGATATTAATCTTAATCTTCATAACAACATTATTCATAGCAGTTTAAAAAGTGAAAATTATCCAAATGGTTCCTAAATAAACAACTAGCTCATGAATCGTGGTCATACAATGAAGTCTCCACAGCAATAAAAAGAGAGGTATTGTTACTGATACAACATGGATGAAACTCAGAAACAGTATGCTAAGGTGAAGAAGTCAGCTACAATAGTATACATACTGTGTAATTCCATTTATGTGAAATGTCTAGAAAAAGTAAATGTGCAGACACAGAAAGATTAGTGGTCACTGAGGGCTGTGAGTAAGAATTAGAATTAACTGCAGAAAAGCACTAATGGACATTTGGGACTGATGGAAATATTTTTTAAATTGGTTTGGTGATGGTTGTACAATTATACATTTACTAAAGTCATTGAACTACATCCTTACAATGAGTTGATTTTGTTTTACATAAATAATACCTCAATAAATCTGTTTTTTGTTTTAATTTTTATTTGAGTCCCACTCTGTTGCTCAGACTGGAGTGCACTGGCTCAATCACAGCTCACCAAAACCTCAACCTCCTGGGCTCAGGCAGTGCACACCACTATGCCTGGCTAATTTTTTTTTAATTTCTTATTTTGTAGTGATGAGGTCTTGCTGTGTTGCCTAGGCTGGTCTCAAACTCCTGGGTTTAGATAATCCTCCCACCTCAGCCTCCCAAAGTGCTGGGGTTACAGGCATGAGCCACCAAGCTTGGCCTGTTTTTTAAATGTGTCCAAATATTTTCAATGCAAGTTTTCTATTTTGGTTAAAAAAAAATTTCTGTTAAAATGTTAAGATCCAATAGGACAGATAAATTAAGCTTGAGACAGTTTGAAAATTTGCCTTAAGCGAGAGATACTATTTGTGCAGAAGAAAACACTCATGATGCAAATGTGACTGACTCAGAATAGAATGAGGGAAAAAAAACTGAAATATATGCAGGTCAAAATCTTTAAAAAAAAAAGACTGAAGTGTAGGTCACTACCCTTTGGAAAGCTGACATGATATTTTGAAGCCTTCCCAAATGAACAAATGACCTAAATCCATGGTTTAAAAATGGAACCATTGACTTCATCCTTACTATGCATCAGGCACTGTATTAAATAGCTTTCCACAAGTGTTCCTTATTAATTCACAACTCTATGAGGTATTGGATATCTCCACTTCACAGATGAGAAAACTGAAACTCAGGGAGGTTGTCACCTCCCCAACAGCAGGCGCTGGCAAAGCAGAGCCTCTGGTCAAATCTAGCAAAATTCCGGAGCAGAACCCCTCACAGTTAACCTCTATGATATACTTTATTCAAATCACCATGACAACTTAAAGTTCCAGTGTCTAGAAAACCAAAATGCAGTCAGTAAGTAATCAATAAATATTTGTCAAATGAATTTGTCTTCATACGTATGGAGGTAATATATTGTGTTCTTAATAATCTTGTAGGAATAAGCTGAAATTGTTAATCATAATTTTTAAAGATACACAGTTTCTTCTATTCTCAAGTGTTAACACTAATGGAGAGCCTTTTATACATGGATCCTCCAAAAGTCATTCTTGTTTGGTTGCTGTTGTTTTTACCCAAATTAATGTTCTAGATTTCAGATCCTGACTAACTCCTCCTCCTTTAGGGAATTAGCCTTTTTCACTTAAGAGTACCTCATTATGTCAACTTTCCCAAACGCCAGTTCTATACTTCTAGGGTTGTATTATACATTTTCCTCCAGGTATTCTGGCAGAAGAGTAAATTGTTTCCACCAAAAGTTCTCCTCTTCCTCATTGTCTTATTTGCATTAATGTCAACAAAAGTCCACCCTATCACTCAGACATAGAAACCTGATAGCCACATCCAGTACATGTCAAATTCCTATCATTTCTAGTATCACAATGCCTCTCAAATCATCTATATCTGATTCCTGTATTTAACTCTCTCGTCCTATATATAACATCTTATCTCAGTGGGCTCCTTTTACGACATACTTGATCCCTACATGTCAACTTTAACTTTCATCCTATAGACAATTTCCTTAGGGGAAAGTTCATAATCTCTTGTCATCTCCAACTCTGTTACTGCTTCTGAACATGGCTGGTTATAACTTAAAATGAAACCTCGAATGTATGTGGAACGCCCACAGATGCAACCACAAGTCAAAATGTCAAGTGTCAACATCAAGGAACTCACATAGCATGTGCTGTGTGTCTGACTCATTTGTTGTTGCTTGCTTGTTTGAGTTTGATTGCTGTTGTTGCTGTTAGCCAGAAAAAGGGAGCTTTGGTGAATGCCGTTTGATTGTGAGCTACTTCAGGATGACAGAAAAATATTGGCCAAGCAGGAGCAATGTACAGAAATGAACTAAAAAATACTGCTTGGGATGGGCTGCAGTGACTACTGAATAGCATGCTAAATAATCCATCTGATTATTAAAATATGCAATAAAAATGTAAATCAGTAGCTATGATGTAAAAAGTTTAATTGTAATTATAGTTTATGTTTGCATAAAAAAGTATAGTTCCATTGGAAAAGTCACCATTTTACTCTGAAGAAATTGGAATCAAATAAACTCATTATTTAGAAAAACAAAAGCTCAAGATAAAATTTTAAGACATAACAATAAACACAGGATTCTGACTTTCAAAAGACATCGACCATGACATTTAGTGTCCTAATTTATTTTTACATATACAACATAGTAACACTCTTCTATGTCCAGAGTCCACAAACAACATTTGGATAGCCCAGAACACCACAGCTTCATTGGTCATACCCACTGAACACCTGAATTTCATTTCGCTGAATTTTTTTAGATAAGGTTCATATGGAGTTACATAAAATTCTGCCTCTGAGCATTTTCAATGTGTTATTTTCTTATCAATTAAAGAATGTTTTTCATTTAGTGGATTTATGCATGAATCCCATGTTTTGGAATCCATCTCTCTTGATTTCTACTATGTAGTCTCACTGCAGTGGAGTTCTGCATTGTATTCTTGATGGTGGATAGTATTTTCCAGGTGTATGGAGTATCCGTAATTTTACTGTTGGACTTTCTTTTGTTTTCTAATAACTTGCATATTGCACAAATTAATTCTGCTGTAACTGATTACAGCCATTTTAGCCTCTACTGGAAGTTTTTGGCTGTTATTAAGAATTTATCTCATCTGCTAACAGTTTCTTCATATATTGATATATTAATAAACTTAAAATGACTTACTGAGCATTTACTTTGTGCCAGCCATTTGGCTAGACCCAGGAGGATTCAAAAACAAATAAGGCACAAATATTTACCTAGAGATGGTAAGACATAGTAAGACAAAAAGTTTTTCCTTGAGTAACCATACAAGTAAACCAAGATCAACAACTTGATAATGTTTTCTTTCTTCTATAGACTTAGCAAGAGATAAGCTGTTTATTGTTATATATTGTTATTGTCTACTGTTATTATGAACACACAGAGACCATTATCTGAATTCACTGATCCTGTTGGTGTAGTAATATACAATAAAATGAGTAATTCCAACTAGAAATGAGAATTCTAGAATTTCTTTCTTTCTTTTTCTCTTTTTTTTTTTTTTTTTTGAGTCAGAGTCTCACTCTGTCATCCAGGCTGGAGTGCACTAGCATGCTCATGACCACCGCAGCCTTGATCTGCTGTGCTCAGATGATCCTTCTGACTCAGCCTTCCAAATAGCTAGAACTATAGGCACATGCCACCACACCTGGCTAATTTTTTGATTTATCATAGAGATGAGGTTTCGCCAAGTTGTCCAGGCTGGCCTCAAACACTTGGGCATAGGCAATTCTCTTGTCTGCCTCCCAAAGTGCTGGGATTACAGGGATGAGCCGCTGCATCCAGCTAGAATTCTAGAATTTCAAAATTCCTTTTACATAGATTATCTCATTTGTCTTAGAATAGATGTAAAAACCTCCAAAACATTTTATTCCTAGTTGAGGTTTTATTCTAAGACATTATATGGGAGTTGGTAGTTATTCATGATAGACATTTAATAATGTGTTTACTATATAATATTAGTAATTTAATTTCAGCAATTGTATAATATTAATATTATTTAATAATTTTTATAATTTAAATTGTATTGCTAATATTTTAAATAATAAACTTTTAATACTTGATGCCACACTTTTATCCAAATCCAATATGTTTACATGAGGACTTTTAATTTGATAAATTTTTCATCCAAAACAAAAACATAGCTAGGTGCAATGAAGTGTCAGGGTTTACATGGGAAAAAAATCTTTAAACTGCACTGTAAATTCCAGATTAAATTCATGTCTCAATTCCAGAATGATAATAAGATTTGTCTCACAGTAACAAAAATCTATTAATATTTATGGAAAGTGTTCATCAGAATTACCAGATAGCAGAATCCCAGCACATCATTGTTTCTTGTTTTTCTTTTGTAAGCTGTAATTTGAAGATCTTTTATACCATAACATTATGTTATAAATATATTAGATAGTATGTAGACTATCACCTGGTCTTTTGGGATTTTTATTGTCAATGTGATTAATTCCCAGTTGGTTACTCAGAATTCTTTCTCTTGTCAAATATCAATTATCAAGTCTTTTTTACTTCCAAGTCCTGGCAATTAGCCGATTAAACTGAAGAACCTGAAGAAGGAATTACAATTGTACCACCTTAGAAAAGTTGTATCAAGATTAATCAAATAATAAGTTGTTAAGTGCTTTGACATTTGCAAAGTCTTAGTCACCACGCTAAAGTGGCATCATCTTATGCTTTATCAGAAATACAAATATAACTTAAAATTTTTAACTTAAAAATTTCCCTTGAAATCGAGCTAATTGCTCCTAAAAGAATTAATATTGAGTTCAATTTTTGTATTGGAATATATCAATTTACTATGAGATTTAACAACTGAGACTCTTCATTGTGTCATAATACACTGGGATGCTTGATTAAATGGGGTACTGTGCCTTCAAAGACATTGTGCATATATCTAAGGTTGATATCGGACAAACTTCATCAATGATTCACAATTCTCGTCTCTACAACCCAGGGGAAGTTTAAAGAAGTACACAAAGGTAGAGAAGCTGACCACTTCTCTAGTCAGTAAAACTTATCATCTAAGGAACACTCCTTGAATATTGGAACATTCCAAGTTCTCTCTCGGCACAGAAACATTTGTAGATAATATTCAAAACACTAATGCCTCGCTTCTGTCTTTCTCTCAAAACGCTTAATCACTCCATTTAAGCCATATATTGCCTAAAATAAATTTACAAAATGGAAGTTTTTTACATTTATTTAGAAAGAAAACTTCTCTTTACAATTATCAAAAATTTCATCCTCAAAGGGATCATCTATTAGTGACATATTTGGCAAAAGGTAATTAATGCAAAACTGGTGCAAAATTGCAAATATGCGAGATATGTAAGTGACACAATACCTTGGAAGGCTGGTTTCAAATGAACACTTGAGGGCGCCAAAGCAGAAGCAATGAGAGTCCTAAGCCATAACAGTCTCTGAGAACCACTTACTTTGTGTCTCTGTTTAAAGAGATGGTCTGCTTTAAACACCACTGCAAAGTAAAGAGCATCTTTAAAATTGGCAGACATGATAAGATGCATGTTTTCACATTACTACATTTGGCAACTTTTTAACTCTACATAAAACTAGGAGTTTTTGCTATCACACAGAAAAATATTCCTTTATTTTCAGCCTGAACTTCACGTGAAACCAAGACTTCGAAACAAACCAATTAGACATCATTTAACCCATCTTCTTTCAAAATTCTTATTTCATCTTCAATTCTATTATGACTATTTTTTCCTCTCTGGCATTTTCCACTCCTCTGGATATCTCAATTCAGATGTTGAATTATCATCAGAAATACTTGATTTGTATTTAGATTTTATAAAATTTACAGTTGATAAGTAGATTCATATACTCAAGTTGTTCTGAACACATAAAGTTTTCCAATAATTGAATTGAGTACCAAAAATTCTTTTTCTTTACTATTAATATTCACATTGACAAAACTGGTTAATCTTGTTTTAAATCATTGGTTTGACTTTGAAGCAAATTCATATATGTTTAAAATTGCAGCTCCCTAAGTTAAGTAAATACACTAATTCTTAGGTCAACTCAATACTGTCAATATTGAATTCAAAGACTATTTCATAAATTAAAAATCACCTCAATTAATCAATATCAACAAAGTCTTCCTCAAATATTTTTTGTAATCTGTGAAGCCAACTTATATGATATTGTCAATTGCTATTTAAATTTCCAATACTGGTTTATGAAAATGTGTAAAATCTCTATTACTACTTTGTATTATATAAAGTTTTAATTTTGCATAAGTTCTTATACATGTCATCCTGGTCATAAATATACTTATTATTGTAGCTTGAAATTTATGTTATTCACATAAAGTGTGATATCAATGAGAGAATATAAATGGCACTGTCATTTTTTGTCTTTATTTAGTATTTGGCAAGCATTGATTTCAAGAAAACCGGGAAGTGGAATTGACAGCATAGTAAATTTTATATTATATTTATTTTCAATTCAGGGGGTGCATGTACTTGTTTCTTTTAGGTGTAATTGCATCATGACAGGGATTGGGCTTCTAGTGTGCCCATCACCCAAATATTGAACATTGTACCCAATAGGTCAATTTTCAGCCCTCACTCCTTCCCACCCTCCCCTCTTTTAGAGTCACCAGTGTCTGTTATCTACATCTTTATGTCTACGTGTACCCATTGTTTAGCTCCCACTTATAAATGAGAACATGTGATATTTGATTTTCTGTTTCTGAGTCAGTTCACCTAGGATAATGGCCTCCAGCTTCCTCCATGTTGCCACAAAGGATATAGTTTCATTGTTTTATAACTGCTTGTATTCCATGGTGTGTGTGTATATATGTATTTATATACACACCCTGCATTTTCTTTATCCAGTCAACTACTGATACACACTTAGACTGTTTCCATAACTTTATTATTGTGAATAGTGCTGCAATAAGCATACCATTGCAAGTGTCTTTTTTGTATAATCATTTCTAGTAGTTCTATTTTCAGTTCTTTGAGATATCTCTATACTGTTTCCATAGAGGTTGAACTACTTCATACTACCACCAGCAGTGCATGAGCATTCCCCTCTCTCTGCATCCATGTCAACATCTGTTTGTTGTTGTTGTTGTTGTTTTTTACTTTTTAATGATAGTCATTCTGACTGGTGGAAGATGGTATCTCAGTAAGATTTTGATTTGCATTTTTCTGATGATTAGTGATGTTAAACTCTTTTTTCCATGTGATTGTTGGCTACTTGTATTTCTTCTTTAAAGAAATATCTGTTCATGTTCTTTGCCTAGTTTTTAGTGGGTTTTTTTGGTTTTTGTTTTTTCTTGTTGAGATGATTGAGTTCCTTGTAGATTCTGGATGTTAGTCCCTTTTCAGAGGCACAAAGTATAAATAAATATTTTCTCTCAAGTCTTCCACACCTCAGTTAATGAGCATTAGGAAAAAACAAAAACCCTCAAGATCATTGGATTTCAAGACATGTGTTTCTTTAAATAGGTCACAAAACTTGCAATGATTCATAGCATATGCCCATATCCACTAAACAAGTATATTTATAAAATATTTTGAAGAATCTGTCTCAGAAAACTGCATATACATCATATGCATTATAGAACAGAATCAAGAAATAAAGAAACAAAAATTCTTATTTTATTTTATTTTTTTATTTTTTTGAGTTGGAGTCTCACTCTGTCGCCCAGACTGGACTGCAGTGGCCGTTCCCGGCCACCTCAACCTTGACCTGCTGGGCTCCGGTGATCCTTCCACCTCAGCCTTCCAAATAGCCAGAATTACAGGCATGCGCTACCACGCTCGGCTGAATTTTTGATTTATTGTAGAGATGAGGTCTCGCTGCCCAGGCGGGTCTCAAACCCGCGGGCTCAGGCAATCCACTCACCTCAGCCTTCCAAAGGCGCGGGATTACAGGCTGAGCCACCGAGCCCGGCTAAAAAATTATTTTAAAATTTCAATATACTAGAGCACTCTGTCATGCTATAAATTACTTTTTTCATATTTACTTTAAATTATTTTTTGGAAATATAAAAGATCTTTTTAAAAAATCTATACCATGCAGTTGTGAAACATTTCTTTGTATATTTGGAAGTATATTCTTTGAGACAAGAGGTACCCACACTGCTAGTTGAGCAGTGTTCTTCTGTTGTAAGACTCAACTAAAGTGAAGAGAAAGTGATTTCCTTTTTTTTTTTTTTCCAATTGACCATAGATACTGTCAAAAAGGTCTTGTATTATGAAGTAATTGCTTTGGTGGCTTAATTGTAAATATTTTACTTTTTAAAAATATGTTTTAAGGTTTTTCTTCAAGATTTGATAACAAAACTTCCATATCTATAACAACAACTCTTTTTTTTTTTTTCATTTCTTTGTGTGAAAATGGTTTTCTTTTCCATGCCAAATAAACACTTAATAGCTGGCCGTAATTACAAGCTCAGATTCAGTTAAACATTTTAATATTTTTGTTATTGTGCTCAGACTATTAATTCTAATTGTAGGCAACTAATTTTGTTGATTCTTTTTTTACTTTTGAGAAGAAAGTTATTATCAGATTCACTGTGTATTTGCTGAAATGTCTTAATGTTATCCACTTTATTATCTTAAAAACATTTTTCACAAGTTTTTTTGTTTTACTTTGGCATAGAAAATTGCAGCTGCCACTCATCATTAAATTTGTGACATCTTTTTCTAATCTCTTTGTCTCTCTCTCTCTCTCTCTCTCTCTCTCTCTCTCTCTCTCTCTCTCCCTCCCTCTCCCTCCTGCTCCCTCCCTCCTACTCTTCCAGGCATAGTGGTAGCTTCTGCAACTCTTGATTTGACAGCAGTAGCATGACTTCATTTTAAATCTAAAAATGTATGTCCACACTTATTTTTTTAACCGGCAACATAATTTAGTAATATTATAATTAAAATATAATAAATATTATATTACCCATTACAATAAAATAGATATTGTAATTTGGGCTGTCTGTATTAAGGACTTGAAAGAACACATTACATTGTTATTTCCAACTGAATCAGTTCATTGATGCTGGCTGGATGAAGGATGTACTTCTCTTGGAAGTGAAGTAGGTCTGTCACCCTACTTCACCACACACCACACACATATTGTAATGCAATAATATTCATGTGGTATGGCAACAACTAAATAAAATAAAGTCCTACCAACACAATAAAGTTGTGTTTAAAAAATAATTTACATTGATTTTAAATGTAAACTTAAATTAAGATTATATAAAACAGCAAACTCAGAGTCTCAGTCACAGGAGCTACATTTCAAGTGTTTAGTAGCCTCATGTGGTAAGCGGCCACCCTACTGAACCAAGAAGGTGTAGACTGTACATTTCCCAAGGTTACGGATTAAGTATAATATTATTATTGTCCATAGTACCCTATGCATAAGTAATTATGGATTGAATTTGATATCTTAATGCTATATAAGATCAAGGATGAAACAAACGCATGTTTACAAAAGCTACAAGTTTGTAAAGAAGACTTTACAAAATAATTGAAACTAATTGCTGTCAAATTTTCAAAGGCAGGAGGGAAAGGAAAGGAAAGAACCAGGAAAGAGCACTCTAAGAAGTTAATAACAAGTCAAAACAAAGCACAGATGGGAGAATGTGTGACAAAACAAAGAGTGTAGAAATCTAGAAAGTTAGACTGAGGTCAAGAATGGGACATCTTCTGAGGCAGGAGTGGACATTACTGAATAGGTAATGTGAAACTTCTGAGAATTGTAAACGGGAACATTATTATGAAAGATTACTTTAGGAAGATTCATCTGACAACAGAGCAGAAAAATGGTGCATCAGTGAAAAAGAAATTAGAAGGATATCGCTACGATTAAATCAGAGACAGGCAATAGGTTCTGGATTATGGCCACTGGAACCTAAATGAATGTGATAAATGTGAGCATGCTAAAGAAAGTTTCATAGCATTTGGCTGAATATAACAATAAGGAATAATTAAAATGTACTCTATGTTTTTCACGTGGTATGAAGAGATTGGGTTATAATCATCTGTAACCCTGCTAAAGAAAGATCTTCATCATTTGTCTTTCTCTCCCTTCCTAGCAAATGAAGAATTCAAATCTGAAACCATGGATATACATATATTTGGAGGGGGACTTCTGTTCAGAAAAGCCCATAGTTAGAATGTTGAAGTTTTAAGAGCCCATGACTTCTCTGAGGAAAGAGTTTAAAAAAAAAAAAAGACTCAGGAAGTAGTCTTAGAAAATGCACACAGTTCAGGAACTAAAAGAGAAAGGAAAACAAGAAAAGTTAGAACCATAAAAATGCTGTGCCATGGCAAGTCAACTGATAAAAAAAAAAGTCCTAACATGGGGAAAAAGTGTCAACAGTTTCCAAAGATACTGAAAAAATCAGTTAGGGATTTACAATTTCACTTCCTTTATCTACAGTTTTAGGTTGCACTCTTTTAGCAATATTTGTTGATATTTTTTCTCTCCTGGCTAATCTTTTCAAATAATACTGAGTACTTATCAATTTTCAATATACCATATACTCTCTTAATGAATAAAAAGTAATTTTTCCAACTCCAATCTTAAACTTTTAAGTTAAATAGAAAATGTATACATGCTGCTAGGATGAAAATACCCTGAGAGTAAAAATATCTATGTTATTATCCAACATCCATAAACAGACCATATCATTAAAAAGTAATTACTAAGATAGGAACTAAAAAATGATTCAAATGCGAGTACCAATATCTAAATACGTACATCTGGAAAAATAAACATCACCATTAACTTCTGAAGAAGAATGTGTAATTCTGCCAACCATTCAGGTGTTTATCGTTTTTTATCCTTAACAATTCCACATGAGACTAAACCAATAAACATAGCAATTGCTTTGTAAATTAATTTAGCTGGTATTCAAAATTTTAACTGTATTTTCCTCTCTTCTCCAGGTATTTCTACAAGTGTTTAAGGAGTAGGGTCAAAAGATTGCATTTAATTAAACAGTGAATTCATTTTAAAATACAGAAAAAATACAACAATGTTGAAATGTTATACAAATTAGTTTATATCTGGTGAAATAAACTTGTATCTACTATTATCAATATAGAAGAAACATAAAGTAGGATAAAAATACATGTGTAAAGCATCTCCAATTATATATGGACTAATAGATAGAAAGCCTCACTAAAATAACTTTCTGTTTCAGTATGTTAGAAGTAAGGTTTTTTTCATCTTTTTATTTTACCAAAATGTCTATAATAAGGATGAACTTTTGTAACCTAATATAATACATGTCTTTAATAAGAAAGTTATAAATTATTTCACATTGCTCCTGAATCTTCTGCAGCCTCAACACATACTGATGCCCTCAAAGATTTTAGGAGTTTAATATGAAATTCAAGAATTCAAGCACAAACTTCTAACAAGTTAGCTGAGGTTTTAATGGCATTTATTGGTGTTTAGATCATTATTTAGGCAAATACAAAGAGCACTGAAAATAATGCATTGAATTACTTGGATGAAGAAATAACATAACATAAAAATTGTCAAAAGGATGACATAGGAAAGGAATCTAATTTCATTAAACCAATGCTTTAAACACTGAGTGAAAACCCACTTGTTCTGATGACAATGAATGTCGTCTTTCTATCTTTGTAGTGTGACTATCCAAGGCATTGTATCATTTTAAAGGAATCATGATCTAAAAGCACTTCCTTAATAAGAGGTAGATTATGTAATAGTAGACCACAGCTGTGTTTGCTATAAAAATTCAATAAAACAATCTAACAATCTCCATAAAGTATTTATCTACCCAAGTGAATTAACAAAGTACTCGATGGAAATTGCTGTCGTTCTCCACAGTCATTTACCCATGTGGTGTATTCTCTGTGCAGATTTCTCAAATGTTCCTCTGAGGTGTGGACAGCTTTCTAGAAGCCCTGGACAAAGATTGCTGTACCAATTAAAACCTACAGATGAAGACTCACTCTATAAAAGTAACAAGGAATGGAAAATAAATGACTTGAAATGCTTTGGGAATGAGAAAAGAGATCAAGAAGAGAATACAATTCTTCTGAATTATCTTTTCATATAAACTTCACTTTTGTTAATACCTTCAAAGTGTTTTTTGTATTGCAGACTAGAGCCAGTGAGTAAGCAGGTTGATATTGTCAAGCAAGATGTGGAACGGAGAGGAAGAATTCTGTATGTTGAACTGGAATTCTAAATATAGGTATGAACTCTCTCTCAATAGGTAGATGCTAGACAGATAGATACAGATATTTATATTACTGATGAGTAAACAGATTCATATGTATATTTTTATAGTCTGGAAACAAAGACACCTCCAGTAGCAATAAGTACATTTTTATAGTTCAAGGCAAGAAAAGCACAACGAGAGAATAGAATATTTTGTTTTGCCACAAAGGAAGAAAGTACTCAAAAACTGATGTACACAAGATTTAAGGATTACCATTAGCAAGATGTGAGTGAATTTGAGTAAAAAATAATGACCAAAATAATGACTTCCATCAGTGTGTTGTATTAGCAACAAAAGCACTATGAATGACAGTAACTGATGTTACTGCCATTGGTTTTGGTTTCTGCAATAGTAATCAATGCTTGGAAAAATACAAAACAAAATATAGACTTGTTCCTTTTATTCTGTAGCTGCATTGCTGATAAAAATCAGTAAAATATAAAACCATACAAAATATACTTTATGTTTATATGTGAGAAAGAATTCAGTTTTATCACTGAAAATTATTTTTTAAAAAAGTAAAGTTTTTCAAATTCATGAATGCCAGGTCATTTATTTTAAACTGTGAAGAATCAGAACTATTATTTGCTAAGCAAGACAGTCCTCATTGCAGGAAGTTGGGTATACTTGGCCCCTGTCCACTATATACCAGAAGAACACTAATGTAGGTTGGAGTCAACCCCATGAAGCCAACTCTGAGATGCAGGTTAGCTTGCAGAATTAGGAAGTCTTCTTAGGTTCACCCCCAGTAGAAGAGAGGGAGAGAAAGCAAGACTAGGTGTTGGGGGGAGAGTTGGCCTATGATGCATTTATAACAAAGTCCTCATCCTTTCCCATAGACTACGTGTGTGTGTGTGTGTGTGTGTGTGTGTGTGTGTGTGTGTGTTTCATGCATATAGACACCAGTAGTAAAGGCTTTATTAGAAATATAATTTCACACATAAATGGAGCTGCATACTTTTTAATATTGTTTTTATTATAGTGATGTGAGGTACAAGGAAGGGTTAAATACACAAGTAAGTTGCATGCAGGTGAAGTTCAGGGCCCCTAACTGGCTCTCACTTTCCCTGGTTTGGAGCTAGGTAATCTTTGTGTTGTCAGTGCCTCTCTCTCCGTTCCTGCCCTGGCAGTGTCCAAGGACACTGCCACTCCCTCCCTTGTGCTAATGTGGCTAGTGTTCAGGGCCCACTTATGAGTGACAGCATGCAGTATTCAGTTCTTTGTTTCTGTGATAGATCACTAAATATGATGGTCTCCAACTCCATCCAGTTCACCGCAAAGTCCATGATTTCGTTCTTCTTTATAGCTGTGTAATACTCCACCATGTAAGAAACTCAAACGAGTTGAAGGGAACAAAACAAACAATCCTATCAAAAAGTGAGCACAGGACATGAATAGACACTTCTCAAAGGAAGATATTCAAGCAGCTAACAGATACATGAAAAAACACTCAGCCTCATTGATCAACAGAGAAATGCAAATCAAAACCATAATGAGTTACCATCTAACTCCAGTAAGGAAGGCCTCGTCAGTAAATCAAAAAAGCAATAGATGCTTGTGAGGGTGCAGAGAAAAAGGAATATTTCTACACTGTTAGTGGGAGTGCAGACTAGTTCAACCTCTAGGGAAAACAGTGTGGCACTTCTCAAAAGAACGAAAAATTGACCTTTCATACGATTCAGCAATATCTCTACTGGGAATATACCTAGGGGAACATAAATCATACAAAAAAAGACAACTGCACATACATATTTATAGCTGCACTATTCACAATAGCAGAAACATGGAACCAACCCCACTGCCCACCAAAAGTGGACTGGATAAAGAAAATGTGATCCATAGATTACTCTTGAAGTGAAGAGCCTTTCAACGTGGAGAGAATATTGACCCATTATACCCTCACGTCAGTCAGTTACTGGATGTGGCCTGTTCTGGGAATAGGGTAACTTCTTGGACAAGATGGCCCTCATGAGCAGAAGAAATCTGAAGAGGGCTGGCAGCTGAAAGCTGTTAGCTCACAGTACAGGCAGCAGCTGGGGTGACAGATCCTGCATGCCTGAAGGGGGACCTGGGTAGCACATAGCACATAGCAATTGTTCACTATACACTCCTGAAAAGTGTGATAATAGCACTGAAAATCACCACTTTAATATATCTAAAATATAATTTGCTTTATCAACCCCCCCAATAGTGGAACACTCAAGATTTTTGAATATTT
This sequence comes from Carlito syrichta, assembly GCF_000164805.1. Lineage (NCBI taxonomy): Eukaryota > Metazoa > Chordata > Mammalia > Primates > Tarsiidae > Carlito > Carlito syrichta. Next base: position 469,319 of record NW_007258387.1, on the reverse strand, counting down.
TTGTAAAGAAGTTTTTTAGTTCCCTACCCTATCATCACTTTATGCATACACAAACACATGTGTAGATACACACATACCTCTTAGATTTGGAACTGGCACGACATTGAATCTATGCATTAATTGACTTCTTAAGAACATTGTCTCTGCATCCAAGAAAATGATAATCTTTCACTTAATTATGAGAAAATAAAACAGACTGGTTTTAAAGCTCTAGCAATTAATAATAAAGAGGAACCCTTTAAATTTGATAAAAGTTATCCACAAAAAAAATCCTACAACAGATATGGTACTCAAAATTTGCAAATTCACCAAATGGCTAAAATTTCTCAAAGTCAATACTTGCTGCACGTTTGTAGTCATTGACAGGTATGTGTATAGCAGTGAAAATTTTAATTCATCACCATACACATTTCCATCTGAGGTTGAACATGGTGTAACTTTGCCTTTTTGTTTCAGGGCAAAAAGTATAACTGTAATCAAGTATTATTTCCATGGTCTATCTAGTACCACATTTTTGTATTTTTTATTGTTGGTGATTAAATTGTTTAAAACAGCCTCCAAGTATAGTGCTGATGTGCTATTATTATTCCTGAGCCACAATGCAGAAAATGTGTGTGTTACATAAACTTCCACCAGGCATAAGTTATAGTATGGGTGGCCATGAGTTCAATGTTAATGAATAAGCAATAAATATTAAACATGTCTATATGTGGATTGACTGATAAAATGTGACCAGAGGCTCATAGGAATTTAACCTTGTATTTCTCCTTGGAGTAATGGTTGAGTATTCACTGATTTCATATTCATGATGATGTTTAGAACATAGCTATCATGAATAATGATAATAAACCATGCAAGAGCTAGAAATGAAGGAATGAAACTGTCTCAATTTGCAAATGACATTAGGATTAACTTGGAAAATCCAACAGAATCAGTAAGCAACCGGGCTCGGTGGCTCAGCCTGTAATCCCGTGCTTTGGGAGGCTGAGGTGAGTGGATTGCCTGAGCCCACGGGTTTGAGACCCGCCTGGGCAGCTTGGCGAGACATCATCTCCACAAGTCAAAAAATTAGCCGGGCGTGGTAACGCGCCCCTGTAGTTCCAGCTACTTGGAAGGCTGAGGCAGAAGGATTGCCAGAGCCCTGCGGTGGCTGGGAGCAGCCACTGCACTCCAGTCTGGACAACAGAGTGAGACTCTTAACTCAAAAAAAAAAGAAAAAAAAGAATCAGTTTGCAATTAGAATTAATAAGTACATTAATAAATAAATAATGTTTCTACTTACAAATCATTATACAAAAATCAGTTATATTTTTAAATGTGAGTAACAAAAAGAACAAAAGAATTTTTGTTTTTATTTATTTATCTATTTATTTATTACTAATCTTTTCTTATTTTAAAGATGTGGGGTACAGTTCAGGATTAGGTATACAAATGGTCATCATACAGGTAGAGTTTGGGCTTCTCTTTGGTCCTCATTTGGCCTGGTTTGAGATCAGGTACCCTTAATGATGTTGCTTCTCCCCTTCACCCTCACCAGCAGGATCCCACTGCTACCAATCCCTTTCTTGTAGTATTATGATAATTGTTCAGGGTCTGCTTATGAGTGAGAACATGAGGTACTCTGTTCTTTGTTCTATGATAAATCACTGAGTGTGACAGACTCTAAATCCATCCAAGTTGCTGTGAAGCTCATATGTTTGTTCTTCTTTATGACTGTGTAATATTCCATTGTGTTTATGTATGACATTTTTCTATCCAGTCTAGTTTCGATGGGCAGCACAGTTGGTTCCATGTTTTTGCTATTGTGAATAGTGCTGCAATAAAGATGCATGTGAAGGTATCATTTTTTATTTGAATGCCTCCGGGTATATACCCAGTAGGGTGATCACTGGGTTGTATGGAAGGTCAATTTCTAGTTATTTCAGAAATTGCCACATTGTTTTCCAAAGAGGTTGCACAAGTTTGCATTCCCACTAGCAGTGTAGAACCTTTTCTTTTTCTCTGCATCATCACAGCATCTGTAGTTGTTTGTTTTATTAATGATGGCCATTGTTACTGGGGCTAGGTGGTATCTCAATGTGGTTCTGATTACAGCAAAAAATTTTGTATGACATTATTTACAATAGCATCAAAAAATTTCAAATAGCTGAAACAAATCTAACAAAAGTAATGTAAAATCTCTACAAAGAAAACTATATAAAACATTGATAAGACAAATTTAAAATAATAAAATTAATGAAAGAGTTACTATGTTCATGAGCTGAAAGACTTGATAATATCAGCATATCAATTCTCTAAAAATTGATTTATAGATACAATAAATTTCAATCAGAATCCTAGTAGGAATTTTTTATGGAATATATCAAGATGATCTTAAAATATATATGAAAATGCAAAAGTCCAGGAAACAATGAAAATTGTTGTCTTGAGGAAAAAGAATAAAGTTGGAAGAGTTACACTATTATAAATCAACACATAATAAATTCACAATATTAAAACAGTATGACATTGGCATAAGGCTACACAACTAGATGTAGAACAAAATAGAGACTAAAAATATATCTGTGCACATATGAACACTTGATTTTTGTCAAAGGTGGCACTACAAAGCAATAGGGAAATGATGGTCTTTTCAACAAATAGTGCTATTTTGAGTGCATATTAAAATGGAGAAAAATAAAATCCTGACTCCTACTGTCACACTTTATATAAAAATAGATCCTAAATGGGTTACAGAGCTAACTGTAAAAGAAAATACAGGCTGGTCTTGGTAGCTCAGTCTGTAATCCCAGCACTTTGGGAGGCCAAGGTGAATGGATTGCCTGAGCCCACACATTCGAGACCAGACTGGATAACTTGGGGAGAACTCCTCTCTACAATGAACCAAAAATTAGCTGGGCGTGGTAGCATGCATCTGTAGTGCCAATCACTTGGAAGGCTGAGGCAGAAGGATCACGGAGCCCAGCAGGTTGACGCTGGGGTGGCCGTGAGTGTGCCACTGCACTCCAGCCTGGGCAACAGAGTGAGACTCTGACTCAAAAAAATGAAAAAGAAAGGAAAGAAAATATAATAAAACTTCTGGAAGATATTATAGAAGAATATCTCTATGATTTGGGGGTAGGCAAACACGTCTGAATCATTACACAAAAATGCAAAAGTCATAAAATAAACTTCATCAAAATTAAGTAATTATGTTCACCAAACCATAATATTATGTAAGTTAAAAAAATAATCTATAGGCTGGGAATAGATATCTGCAATTCATTTGTCAACAAAGGGTTGATTTGTGTCTAGAATATACAAGAATTCTTGCAAATCAATAAGAAACAAAATATAATAGGAAAAAAGAATAGCCAGGTGGACAACAAAATAAAACACAGCACAAATGTGCTTACCCTCATTTGTCAACAGAAAAATGAAAAAATTACAATAAATGCCATTACACCTTCACTAGAGTGGATAAAATTAAAACAACTAGTGATAACAATTGTAGAATAGATAAAACTCTGATACACTGTTGATGGTAAGTATAAATTAGTACAATAACTTTTTAAAGGTTTTTACTAGTATCTCCAAATCTGAATATATACCTTATAATCTACTTCTAGATAAATAACCAGTAGAAATGCATATACATATTTAAATATGCATAAACTGTTTATATGACTCCCAAATTGAAAAAAAGATAAAATACTCATAAGTAGTAGAAAAATAAATTATAGTATGGCAATTCATTAGGAAATTATACAGCAATGAAAATGAAGAAAGTTGTTATTTTTAAAAAATCTTACATTTATAATATTATTTCAAATAATCCAGATATAAAAATTATACATACTGTATTATTCCATTCATTAAAGTCAAAAACAAACAAAAGTAATCTATGTTATTGAAGGTCATGAGAGTGGTTGCCACTAGGGAGGAAAGAAATGGAGGTTGTAATTGGCATAAAGCAGGAGGTTTTCTAAAATATTGATAATATTAATTCTTGATCTGGGTGTTGGTTGCTTGAGATTATTTACTTTGTGATGGGCCATCAATCTTTCATAACTTGTATACTTTTCTAGCAATGTTTTGTTTCAATAAAATAATTTTAAACTATTCATTACAAACCACCTTCTTCAGGGCCCATGTATACACACTTTATCTCTTTTTTTATACATCTAATTCCAAAATTGACACACCTAATCTCATACAAATATCTCATGCTCAACTGAAAATACATAATACATCATCCTCTTCCCAAGGAGAGACACAAAATTCATGTGTGGTTTCTGAATTTTGCTCTGAGTTTAAGGCCTCTCAGGGCTGAGAATTCCTCTTGGTAAATTACAACTGTGACTTCTCATGACCCATATGATCAATGATCCAAATAAATAACAAATCTGATTATCCCTCCATGCTCAAAACACCATTGTCAAAGATCAACAATACCTTCATCATAATAAGAGCATCCATTTGAAAATTAGAGAATGTAAGAAGGGTCACAGAATGGTGATTGGTCTGGTATATATCCCAGTGGAAGGGAAAAATGGTGATTCCTTGTTCTATAGTGGAATGAAGTCCTTGGGCAGCAATCTGGCTGATTATACTTTTCCTTGTTCTAGAGTCTTTCTTGCCACAACTGAAGGAATCATGGAGGAAGAATCTCTTTCTCGCTGCATGGTTAGCATCATCTTTCCTGTTGGTATACATATTTTGAAAGATTGATGTTTATGAACACTCACATTTCTCTTTTCAGATGTTGGCAGTTCCTAGCAATAAGCTCCCTTAAAATTTCAACTTAGTGCTGACCCTTTATTTATTCCACAAGTATTTATTGAATGTGTATAATTTTCTAGGCATTATTCTAGATATGTGGGATATATCGGGGTACAAAACAAACATAAAATGTTTGACTCAAGGTGACTGTGTTCTACTGGAGTCAGGCAGGGAGTCAACAAAAAACACAATGACAAGTCAATTGTATGCTTTAGACACTGATTACTACTGGCAATAAAGAAGTAGAGTGTGATCTACTCTAGAAAAGATGATTGGGAGTGGAGTACAGAGAGATGGTGGGAGTGGATATGGCAAACTCTTAGTATCAATACGGCCAAAGAAGATCATTTTGCAAAGGTGAAATTTAAGCAAAGACTCGAGGAAGGAAGAGTGCTAATCAGATGCCTGAAGGAAGAGAGTTCAAATGGTAAAAAACATAATGACGGTTTTCTAAGGGGTAGCTTGACTGACCTGCCTAAGGAATGTAAAAGGGCCATGGTACTAGACAGATTGAAAGCTAGTTGAGCCACAAGTTTCAGAAAATATTGCAGAAATACAGACAAAGCATCCTTAATGGCTCTCTCGTGACCATTCCCTGGTCTTCAGATCAGCGAGTATCACTAATGTGCTAGTATTAGTGAAAATAGTAGGGAAATTTTGCTTCTGGGTATACATTTACTTCCAGCGATTCAATGATCTGTGTCTTGATTACTATTAATGGGATTGCTTAGGAATCAAAGCAAGAAATCTTATCAATTTATGGCCCATAAAATTGTACCTTACCTTTTCTATTTTTCTCTCTTTGTAACTTGTCCTATTTCCATCTCCTTAAACCTCACCTAATACTCTTCTACCTTTACCTCTACCTCAAGGCAAAGCAAAAGCCAAAAGCCAAAGAGCAAAGACTCAGTGGCTCTGACCCCTGATCTTAGGATGCCCCTTGGTGGTTATCAGCTCATCATGGATTTAACAACTCTGCCAGGTAGAGAGTACAGAGGTGTATTTGAAGAAGGCATTGAAAGGCGTTGGAGTCTTCCAGGTCTTTCCCTCCCCTCCTTTGCTGTTTCCATTCCTTTCTCTACTCTCACTAACTTTAGCATAGACCAAATAATTCTGTTTTTACATTTCTGCAAACTTCTTTGTAATAGATGAAAGTCCTTGGTAGACAATCCGGTTGATTAAAATTTCCCTCATTCAAAAGAACTTCTTTCTATACCTGAGCAGTACATAGGAGAAGATTTCTTGCAATCAGTTTGATGATAGGCAGAGAAGACTTCTCATAAGAAATTTGCATTCTGTTTCCTCTTAGATTAACCACTCAGTACTGACATCTTATCTTTCTTGCAACAACTAATGCCTGAGAAGGTAGCCAACTAATTCCAACATACTGATATTTTTCCTTCTAAAACTCCTAGAGTTCCGTCCTTTCTCAAGGCCCAAGCAACAGTGTGATCAACTCAATTTCTAATGCATAACAGGAGTTTTTCACTTCAGTAGCAAAGTAAAAGTTTTGTCCCTACTCTGACTACACCTAGGCTTACCTGTATTCTACCCATTTAAAGTTTATCTTTTTCTACACCTACTGCCAAGTACAAATTTCTAGGTTATTGGGAAGCCAAGACAGGAGGATTGTTTGAACCCAGAAGTTTGAGACCAGCTTTGGCAACACAGCAAAACTTCGTTTCTACAAAAAAATTAAAAAATTAGCAAGGTGTGGTGGTGCATGCCTATGGTCCTAGCTACTCAAGAGGCTGAGGTGGAAGGATCGCCTGAGCCCCAGAGGTCAAAGTTGCAATGAGCCAGAATCATGCCACTGAACTCTAGCCTGAGTGACAAACTGAGATCCTAACTCAACAACAAAAAAAAAAAACAACAAAATAATAACAAAAAAATTCTGTTAGTTGGTCATGTAAATTGCATGTGAAGGGAGAAGAAACTCAAAATAGTTCAAATGCAATTGTTGATTCATGTGACTGGAAAGTCCAAGGTAAATTTGGTTTGAATCCTAGGACTCAGATAATGCCATCAGCTCTATATATCTTGTCTATGCTTCTCTGTGAGTTGATGGCCTAATGCTATGAAGCCAATCGAGGAAGCTATCAGCAGCTTCAGAGTCACAATATTTAGCAACAACCACAGAAACAACTTTTTCTTCCCAGAGTGCAAATATCAGCTCCAGAGGAGGACTCTACCTGGTTTCAGTCAGGAACCCACTTTTTCATTGTATAGTTGTGTGTTGTGCATGCACATGCACATGTCTACTGGCAGAAAGGGGGGTTCGTTGGTTGGCCAAACATAGGCTACATTATGTCAATCTCTGTGGTGCTGGGGGAAGAAAAAGTGACCATATACTATGGCCTCATCAGGATCATACAGAATGGAGAGGGATTGTTCCCCAATACAAGGGATATTTGGCAGTCAAAGATCTTGCAATAATAAGGTTTCTGATATCATTTACAAACACTACTCATATTGCCAAAACTGAAAATTTAATTGGGTTCGTTTCTAATTCTTATTCAATGGACGATTGAAGCTGTTTTTCTTTTCTGAATTTCAGACTCTTCTTTCATATGTTTTAGTATATGTCTTGATGTATGTCTTACTTACAACTTAATTGTTTACTTCTAACAACATTTGTTTTTTCTATTATAATCTGAAAGTTCTTGTTTTGTTTTGTTTTTCTGCCATTATACTCTACTACACATAGTATAGTGGTTAACAAAATGGATTTTGGAGTCAAGAAGACCTGGTCTTGAATCTTGTCTCTATCACATACTGAGTATTTTCTAGCAATTTATTCAATCTCTTTTAGTTTTTCCAATTTATAAAAATTCTACTCTGATTTTTCAAATAAGGATAATATTAGGACCTTACTTGTAACCATATTGTATTAAATAAAATGATCTTGCAAAGATTTTCACACATTACTGGCTATGCAGAGAAGACAAAATGTTTAAGTATTACTGTTATTAATAAGAATTAGTTAGAATTAATAAGAATTGCTTTTGGGAAGATGAGAATAATTGCAAAAATACTCTAAATATTTTAAATATTGACTGTCTTTATAATTCATAACTTCTGAAGAGTCACTCTATTAAATTCTGCAAGAAATTTTACTGTCATTTATGTATACTCTTAAGTGTAAGAATGAAAAAACCAAAGAAATTCTGGCTCCTCAGGAGATGGATTGTTGAGTAACATACCACACTAATATAAAGTATCACTTAAAATGTACCTATTTGTGTTTTAATTATATTAATATTCAATAAATCAATCAAAACTTTATAAATACTCTTGACAAAGACTCTCCCTAGACCTAACACTGGTCAGTTCTCTTCTGAACTCCCTTCTAACCTAGACCCTGTATTTTTGGCATCTGAGTTCATCCTGGTTTAGGTCAGTTTTAGCAAGAATCCTACTGAATCAGTTTAGTAAAAATCCCCCAATCTTGATTTCTGATCTGATTCCTCATCTTCCCACCCTCAATATCTGGTCACTCTGGGCTGCCTTTTCCAAATAACCTGACTAGTGGGTTTAACCAGAATGCCCCTTACCTCTGATGTTTCCTCTTAGTAATTTTCCATCCACTGAAACCCATTACATCCTGCATCTTTGCTAAAAATCTCCATTTGTCCATATTGTATTTGGAATTGAGACCAATTTCTCTCTCATACAAAAAACACTCCATTCTAGCAGCCCTCTTTTTAAAAAGTCTTCCTTACCATCTTTATCAAAAGTGTAATGAATAATTTTTTCTTTAACACTATGTGCCCGGCAATGTGCTTCATTTTTACAAAAGGTTTGTATTAAGGATCCAGCGTCTGTTAAATGATGAGAGCACTATTTGCACATCCTGCTAACAATGAAATATTGTGCAATTAGCATAAAGGACTATTTGAGTGGATTGAAGGGGAAACTGCATAATGGGATGCTAATTACAGGGAGAGATCCTCGCGGCAGATATTTGTAGAATATTTCTTTTCTGACAATATGTAGAATATTTATGTGGCATTTACGTAAATCAGCTGATTTCTGGGATTAAATTCTGCAGGAAAAGATTGTTATCCTAAACCAAGAGGAAGTATTCTCTATGCCCATTATTTCATAATTAAATTTCATGTTCTTTTGTAATCAATCAAAATACAAATATTGATTTTGCCACCGGCGTATGTAAGTAGAGCTGAGAAAGACTGATCTAAAATTATTTTTTATCTGAAAGTGTATGTAATTTATGGACTGTTGTTGAACTGTTTTCTAACTCTTGCAGTTTGTGATAAGCAACTTTTTGCCCTGAGACAAAAAAGTAGAATCATTAACCCAGTCAAGCAGTTCACACACCTTCAATGACTGCATCTCATTTTCAGTGTTTTCAAGAGTTTCTCAAAAGGTACACAATAACAACATTTCTCCACATCTCTTGGCTCTATCCTTTCCAATCTCCCAAGAAACTAATCTAGTCTCTAGACCCATCTGAAGTCAACTCAGGAAAGTTAGGCTATAATAAGCAGATCTTGAATAACAATGAGGCACAGACAGTGAAATTTATGCTACTTTGAATAAATCTGGGTGTTATTAGGTAGATTTAGAATTTGATTGTGGTGTATAGGTTTATAATTGATTATTATATATTCCAAAACAAAAATGTTTCCATATGCAAACATGCAGTTTGACAATGGGCAGAAGATATGAAATCTAGAGTGCCCCAGAATATCTCATTTAAATAGTCATGATAAATAAACATGAAATTTATTATAAAAACTGTAATAAGAATTTACTTTTACATTGTACCTTGAAATTTGCAAGTTGCCTTTCCAGATATATATTATGCTTCCCTGCTACATGGTGAGTATCTTACTGCCTTTCATTTCTGTTGTAAGCTTCAGGTTTTGCAAATTCCATGGGGACACACAAATTTCTAGAATATTAGCTGTAGCCAGGAAGACCCCCTTCTCTTAAGTTCAAGTCTCAATTCTACAAAGCTCTCCTTCTAATTTTAATAATTCAAGTCTTTTTCTTTTTTCCCAGCCTTAGGGGTAAACCCACTTCCTGCAGTTACTATTTCTGCCCTATGGTTTGAATATGTTCCCTCCAAAATTCAAGTGTTGAAACATATTGGCCAACGTGATGGCATTGAGAAATCGAGCCTTTAAGAAGTGATTAGGTCATGAGGGCTCCTTGTGAAGGGGAGTAAGGTCCTTATCAAAGAGACTTTATGCCTGGTTTGCCTTTCCAACTTTCTCCACGTGAGAACACAATGTTTCTCCCCTCCAGAAGATGTAACAAGGAGTCATTTTGGAAGCAGAGAGTGAGCCCTTACCAGACCCTGAGAGTTCTTTGATCCTGGACTTCCCAGAAACAAATTGTATAAGGAACAAATTTCTGTCCTTTGTCAATTATCTAATCTTATATATTATGCTATAGCATCACAAACAGAGACACTCTACCTATTTAAATTTTCAGTTCCCTAACAACTGATAGACAGATCTTCACATTAAATCCTGTTAAATTAACTTGTGTAGTTTCCCTTTCTTGACTGGACCATGATGAATAGAAGAGAAAAAAATTGATGTTAGGGAGATTGAGATGAGTGCATTGGTTGAGTTCATCGTTTTGAAAGCTTAACTATGAAATTTGCATTCAGATCTTTGTACACAAATGCATTTTGAAAATAGACTTTTCATTAGAAGCCTGCTATCATGTTTCATCAACTCACATATCCCATTCCTCCAATTAGTGAATGTTTTAGGGCTTCTAATAATAACTAGAAATTTTCTGATGTTGGCTATTCTTCTGGAATTAGATTTTTTTTAACTTCAGTTGTTACCATCTCATTTTGTGAGTGACAACTGAAAGTTTTCTTGTTCTTATGTCCAAGAGGAGAAAGAGAAATAAGTGAAGAAACTAAAACAAAGTTACTTTCTTTTGTCTCCTTCCTTGATGTAACCAAAGTTCAAACCTAGCTACTGCATTGTAGGAGAAATGGTGAATTGGATTGGTCTTTTGCTGCTTAGAGTTGTATTGAGCACTGGGGGGGGGGAACTTGGTTCTCTTTGTATTGAAATGTAACAATAGTTGAGGTCTCTCTTGAAAGACAGTGTTTCAAACATTCGGAGAAAATTTTCCTGAGGGTTCAGTTTGTGAAGCTAGCTGATTTAGTTTGTTTTTACCAAAAAACAAGCAACTGCTATGGAGAGTAATGTATTGCCCACACTGTTTTTAAGGATCCATTTTTTTTTTTTTTTACTGTGTAATTCATGTTTACCAAATAATTCTCAAATTCTGTCTGCAAACTCTTTACTAGACAAAATTGACCAGATAAAAAGACTCAGCATTACCAGTTTTATAGTCCTTCTTGCAATATTCCTCCTTTTCACCGTTATAACCAATTATTCTTTTTAGAAGAAATTTTTAATTGACACTTTCAAGGAAAGTCTTGAAATACTTTCAGATTACTACTTTATAAAGGAAGAATACACCTTCGAAAATCACATAACTTCTTTATCCCTCCAGTGGCAAGTCTAGCAGTCTCTCTTCTACTTGATAAGCATTTTTGGTCACCCATTAAGTACCAGGCTTGTGTCACCGTGCCAATACAGCAGCAACCCAGATTCAGAACCTGTCTCAAAAGCTCACAGTCTCTTAAGATAAATAAATGACTCTTTTACAAAATAGAGTATGGTGACTAGCTAAAGAGAGGAACAAATAGAGAGCTATGAAAATTCAGAAAAGGGCAAGAGACATTTCAGCTGGGGAAGATCAGAATTGAAAGAGGCGATATTCATATTAATGTAATTCCAGTGTATTTCATCACACAGTCATGGTGCATGACATGATTTCCAGTGCAGAAAGTCACCACAGTTTGTTATTGTCACTGTTGTTTTGTTTTATTACAATATTTAAAATATTCCAAGGCAAATCAATACTTAAAATAATAAAAATCCCATTGGTCTTGTCTTATTCTGTTCCAGTTGCTTTAACAAAATACCATAAACCAGATGTTTTATAAACAACAACAGAAATGTATTTTTCTTGGTTTTTTTTTTGAATTGGAGTCTCACTCTGTCGCCCAGACTGGAGTGCAGTGGCCGCTCCCGGCCACCACAGCCTCGACCTGCTGGGCTCCGACGATCCTTCTGCCTCAGCCTTCCAAGTAGCCAGAATTACAGGCATGCGCTAGCATGCCCGGCTGATTTTTGGATTTATTATAGAGATGAGGTCTCGCTGCCCAGGCGGGTCTCGAACCCGCGAGCTCAGGCAATTCACTCAAAGGCGCGGGATTACAGGCTGAGCCACCGAGCCCGGCTAGAAATGTATTTTTCACAAGTTTTGGAAACTGGAAAACTCAAGATCAGGGAGCCAGTAATTCCAGTGCCTGGTTAGTGCCAGTTTCTTGGTTAACACCTTGGAAGGACCTCACTTCTTCTTAAAGGCTCCACCTTTTAATACTATCACCTGGGAAGTTAGGACTTTAACATGAGAATTTTAAGGGGACAGGGACACACTCAGATCATAGCAGGTCCATTTTCTTGCTCCACCTCAACAAATGAAAGTCATTTTCAGATATCTCTGAGTCTTCTCTCTGTCTGAGATTTTTTTCATGGAGTGACTATTGAAAAAGAGCAGTCTTGAACATGATGCTAGCTTAAATTAAACAGCACTGTCAGCATGGAGAGTATTTGTTCATTCCATGGTTTCACATCACATTATGCTATTTCATAAATAAAATTTTGCCTTTAATTTTTGGTTTTAATTTATCTCTATCTGATACACTAATGCTATTGATCACATAGAAGAAAAGTTTGAGGTAAAAAGGCAATAACTTAGCTAAGCTATAAGCATATCAATTTTTTTTGGTAAGCAATAAGCAATAGAATCACAACACAAATCTCTATCACAAATCAGCAAATATATGCTAAATAGTGTCCAATTCCATGGGTGCCACCCAGTTGAAATTGAGCCAGGCCACCTGATTCCTTCTTCCACTGGTAAAGACCATCTCATGTGAACCAGCTGCCATGGATGTGGTTCAGAATGCTGTCCCTGAAAAGAACTCTTGGCCATCTGTGCTTACAGTTTATTAATAGATTGCTCTCTAAATCATAGACCTTCATCTGTAACCTCACATCAAGACCTTCTCCAACATGAGATCCAGAGAACAGCACTCATCAGCAAATTTTGTGATCTATAGAGAAAGCACAAAGATTTGAAGGGAAGGGAGGTCAAGGGTAGGGGAGAAGCCAGACAAAACTGTGAGCTCCCTGAAGCCAGTGGCATGTTTCTTTCTTTTCATCTTTCCTAGGTCAGAGCCTGTGACTGACAAAATTATGTATTGGATTGTACTGAAGCACTTTGTAAGTGCTAAGCCCAGTGCAAGAAGTTTTACAAGTTTTAGCAAAATAAAAAAGTAGTTTTCATTTCACTAAAGAAAGATGAAGAAATATAAGTTTATTAATTAAGCAACTTGCCCAAGTGGACATATCATGAGAGATAAATCCAGTATATATATATTTTTAAGTTAGAGTCTCACTATGTCATCCAGGCTGGAGTGCAGTGGCACTCTCACGGACACCACAGCCTCAACCTGCTGGGCTCAGGAGATCCTTCCACCTCAGCCTTCCAAGTAGCTGGCACTACAGACATGCACCACCATGCCCAGCAAATTTTTAAAATTTATTGTAGAGACATGGTCTCACCATGTTGCCCAGGCTGGTCTCGAATCCCTGGGCTCAGGCAGTCCTCTGGCCTATGCTTCCCAAAGTGCTGGGATTATAGGCGTGAGCCACCATGCCCAGCCAGATCCCAGATTTAGACACAGGTCCTCTGACTCCACACTTGTATTTGGTGGCTTCCACTTTCTCACACTTTTTTGTTGTACTTGGGAACTTCAGCTTTGCTTGTGATATATTTGTCTTGAGCCAATTTTTGATAGAAGTTTTTTTTTTTTATGACTCTAGAGAAAGGTGAAATGACTAATACAATGAGGCTAAAGTAGCAATGATGTTTTGCAAAATTTATTTTTAGGAACTAAGAGGTTTAAACCATATAGAAATAATAGCAGAGGATGTGAGACACAAGATGGATTCAAACCAGACAGGAAATAGATGTCTGATAAACTTAAGAAAAATTGTAGAACACAACAAAGGAAATAAATGAAAATACTCATTCTATTTAGACTTTGAAAACAAAAAAGCCAGGCTCGGTGGCTCAGCCTGTAATCCTGCGCCTTTGGGAGGCTGAGGTGAGTGGATTGCCTGAGCCCGCGGGTTCAAAACCCACCTGGGCCGGCGAGACCTCATCTCTACAATAAATCAAAAAATCAGCCGGGTGTGGTAGCGCATGCCTATAATTCTGGTTACTTGGAAGGCTGGGGTGGAAGGATCACCAGAGCCCAGCAGGTCGAGGCTGCGGTGGCCGGGAGCGGCCACTGCATTCCCATCTGGGCGACAGAGTGAGATTTTAACTCAATAAAAAAAAAAAAAAAAGAAAGAAAACAAAAAAAACTTTTGCTAGTGCCATTATTTTATCTTTAAGACCATAGAAAGTTAGTGGATACCAGAAACAATGCAAAGATATCTAAAAATATTGATGTGAATTATGGTAGTAGCATCCCCAGCCTTGGTGTTCTGGTGAGAAAAGAAATGTAAGGAAGCCAAGGCTGACTACCTGTATCTACAGTATTTGCTCACCATGGTTCTCAAGAACAGCATCAAATACAAGAGACATGACTAGTGAAGATGACAAAGATACTTTGAAATACAATCTGAACTCGAGCATAAGGCATATGATAAACATATGTGGATATATCCATCTATTTATATGTCTGTTAATATACCTATAAATCTATATATGAGGTCAGACAATTAAGTTCACAAACTTGCCACCATTCACATATGTTGGTAGCACTGTACAAACAACTCGGTAAGATTTCATAACCTTGGTATATCAGTGTCTCACAGCTGTGTTCATGTTGATGTGTGGTGGTGTCTCGCTAAGGCATTCATTATTGTTGTTGCATGTCATGAGAATGTCAGAGCTTGAATTAGAGCAACAAACAAACATTAACTTTCTTGTTAAACTTGGCAAGAGTGGAAGTAAAATCAGGAACATGTTATTCCAAGTTTATGAAGATAATGCCATGAAGAAAACAGCAGCGTACAAATGGATTAAACATTTTTCTGAGGGAAGAGAAAGTGTTACTGATGAAGAGAGGTCAGGAGGTCCAGTAAAGAGCAGAACTGATTTTAAAAAATTGCAAAAATTCATGAAATTGTGTGTCAGAATCGCTGGTCAACTGTGAGAAGCATAGCAGGCCAAATAAACATCAATAGAGAAACAGGAAAACTTAACTGAAAATCTTGGCATGAGAAAGATGTGTGCAAAAGTGGTCCCAAAGGAGCTCTTGCATCACAACAACAATGTACCAGCTCACACAGCACTGTCTGTGAGGAAGTTTTTAGCCAGTAAATAAAGAACTGTACTGGAACACCCTCCCTACTTATATGATATGACCCCCAGTGGCTTTTTTTTTTTTTACCCAAAGATAAAGGAAATATTGAAGGAAGACATTTTGACAGTATTCAGGACATCAAGGAAAATATGACAACAATTCTCATAGTCATTCCAGAAAAAGAGTTCCAAATTTGACAGGTGGACTATGCAGAGGCATTGGTGCATAGCTTTCCAAGGGGAGTATTTTTAAAGTGACTGTAATGATATTCAGCAATGAGGTATGTAGCCCTTTTTCTAGGATGAGTTCGCAAACTTAATTGTCAGATCGTGTGCATCTATATCTCATCTAATACAAACCATAAATAGAGCCAAGAATAAAAGAAGGAAGAGTAAAAGTTGTAATCTATGTTTTTAAAAACTAATGCATAAGTTAGAATACAAGTCAAGAGAACAAATAACCTAAGAAAAATGGGAATATAGTGTTTGCCATTATTTATTCATGTGCCAGACAGTGTTATGTGTTAGAGGTTAGTGATGTTCAATATCGAGTTCAGTTCTAGATATGCTTACAGTTTAGTAAAGGAGATTAAAATGTTATTAAAAATGCCTTACATTGGGGGGAGATTTAGAAAAGACCTGCCAGAGTATGTAAATAAATATATAAAATTGAGAATTTAGACTAATGATAATTCCTGAAGTATATTTTGAAAAAATGCCCAAAAATTTTTTAGGAGAAAATAAGGGAAAAAATCGAGAAAATAAATAATGTTAAGTGTAGGACAAGGCAATAAAGCTGTTCTTGGGACTGAATTCCTGTTTAATATCTTTGTGTTGTTACCACAACATGTCAAGAGGAACTCTTGATTCTGCCAAGGAAACCCTTTTCCAAGGCCCTCTGGAATAACAAGAAGAAACTTGAAACCTTACTCAGTGCTAATGAGGTCATCACAGGATTATTTCATGGTGTTTCTTTGTTAATATTAAAGCAAACAACATTAATTGGGGTACATACTTCTCATTCCTCTTGTGAAGTTCTGTGGATAATAGAAAGGATTTCCAAAAACGAATAAGAGACCCTACAAAAGCAGTACTATAAAATAATGGCAAAGGGGAGAATAATGTCCTCAGTTGTTAAAAGAAAACCGGAAGGCCTAATGAATAACAGAGGAAATTCTCACCTTTAAAGAAAAATGAGACATTATATCAATGGTGATGGGGAAGCGGGGGAAAGAGATAAATGCCTCAGAATTACCTGAGTGATTTTACCAAACCACACCACACACACGCAAGTATATGTGCCCACACACGCATGTACACATGCACCCCTCAAATCTGATGTGATTACTAAAGTGACATGGTCTCAAGACTGAGCATCGGGGCCAAAATGAACCATTAGCATTGGTGGGAATATGTCCTCTTTCTCAAGTGAGCTAGGGATGGTAGAGTCATTAAAAAGATAATAAAGAAGCTGAGTGAAGTGGCTCACACCTGTAAACCCAGCTACTCAGAAGGTGGAGACAGGAGGGTTACTTGAGGCTAGGAGTTAAAGACCTGCCTGAGCAACATAGTGAGACTTTGTCTCTAACAACAACAATGAAAATGATCATGAAGAGAGTGCAAGTAGTAGAAGAATTAAGACAAATAGAGATACCTTGTGAAATATATTAACATTAACAGTCAAAGCAGCAGAGTCAATTACTACTGACCAAAGAATTGGGTAAAGGAAAGAAATAATATCTAGTACTTGGTGTCTAAATGTGCCACACTGAAAATCTTCTAGAGTCCATTTAAAAGGAAAGTCAAGCCAAAGTCCCAAAACAAATCCTGTATAATCATTTTGTGAAGGGTAGAAATAGCCCCCTAATTACAGAAATGATAAACCTTTGAAATCAGCAAAAGATACACTCAGAATAAAATGAGAACAGAGAATTAGGAGGGCAATTTTCAATATTATGTGCTTATGAGACATTAAATATGCAATTCATTTAATGTTTATAAAAATTACATTAGTATTTATGGCCAGAGAAAATATTATGTATATTACTTTCTAGTAAAGTTCTGCAGATATTAAATTGTATTATTGAAGTAAGCATTAATTATTACACACAAATGTTATTATTGTTTATTTAAGTTTGGTTATTTCTGATTAAAAGCTGCCTAAGTCCTGTTATCAGGATTAATCTTTATTAACAAATAGAAGCACTAAATTAGGGGATTTTTTCATTCTGGCATGCCTATATTATGGACTTGTTTCATTATCCTCTGTAATATTCCAAACTTGTGTCTTTTGTTAGATCCTGTTAAATAAAAACAAGTTTAGTGTTAATACACTGTATTAGAATAAACACCAACACTTTTAACTGAGAGCTTATTCATCTTTTGCTTAAGTTTACTGAAATCATCCACACATCTTTTTTAGCTGTCAACATTGTTTTGGATTTTATTTCTCTAACTACTGTTTTGCTTTGGCTGCTTGATGAAATTATTTTGAGAAATATGCAGTTTCATGTTTAAAGATTTGCAGACCCTTTGATAACACATGAGAATGACAGAACTGCTTCAAGGTATCTTCCAAACCGACAACCTTTCCAAATGTGCACAGATGCAACCTTTAGTGACCTTTGGAGTTCTGAAACTGCATGAATCATCATTGTACAAAAATTGAACCTAGGCAGCTGGACAGTTCATTTTTCAGAGGATTAACTTCATCTTATTTCATACCTGAGCAGTGAAGATATGTACAGATCCACATAATTTATCAAGTCAAGTAAAACTTTTCTGTGATTTAATTGTTACAGTAAGCACATGATTTCATTTGAAACTCTATGTAGCTAATAAAGACCAAGAAGATGACTGTTTCAAAACTGTCTATATGAGAAAATTAAAGTTTCCAGAATTTACTATTCTTTTGTCACTCTAAATGAAGATCCATAGGATATATTGGACACCCACACAAAAGACTACTTCAAGATTGACTTTCTAAATTACTATTTTATTTCATTATTAATTATGATGTCCTTTCCTAGATGCATCTGCCTATTAACATGCAAAGATAGGAATTGCCTGACCTGACACGAGAAATAAATTGTTTAATTTGAATCATATTGAAGTCGGTAAAACAGTTTGGCCTTAGGGAGATGAAGATGGTTTTTCTAAAAATAATAATAATAATAACTTCTATCACTAAGGGATATTTATCCCCATGTAAAATAGCAGGATAATATTACTGATTCATAAACATTAAGGGAATAATCTAGAAGCTTTCCAAATTATTAGCATATCAATTAACACAGGATATGAGATCTGAACTTAAAAGTTCAGTTTAGAAATTTTATATAGCTTTCTCTACATATAAAGTGCATTTCTCAAGAACTATCTCAAATTTATCTCTGAGAAAACTTTGCAAACTTCAAAGTCTCCTCAGCACATTCAGAGCTCTTTCTCTCCTGACCCTCAAAGGATGTGACTAAATCAATCGTATTTACTCTGTAGAATGGTAAAATTAATGCATATGCCAGTATCCTAAAACTCTGAAAATCCCAAATCCTTGAGGATGAAATTTGTGTTTTTCCTATCACTTTGCAGGTACAGCTATAGGACCTGCATATAGTAACTGTCCAATATTTTCTTAAAATAAACCAACATATACTTAATTTGTGACTTAGCATTATACACAACTGCTTAATTTTTAAATTATGCCCACTAGTGATTAAATAAAAGTTTTGAAATCTTAAATTTAGAAAATTATCTTACTAATTTGTTGAATAATGTATGTAGAATTTTATGATAATTTTTATTATTAACATTTCTATTAGTGTTCAAGTGAGATAAAAGTCATATGCCTGAGGAAAATGCCACTGAGAAGCTTCTGAGAAGTTTTGGGTTCCTGTGTTGCCTCTCCCATAGACTCCCCAGAGTCCACATAATAACAAAATGTACCCTCCAGTGGTACCATTAGAGTTAATAGAACATTGTGCTGGAGTTTATTTGACAGGCACATTCTAAACTGCCTTGTTTCTGTTTTGTTAAAAAAGAAGAAGAAGAAGAAGGTGACTTCATAGAACATTGTGGACTATGGAGTCAAACTCAAAGAATTGCTTCACTCAGTGAAATGTAAATTACATTATTGTTTTTTCCAAAGTTGATCCATGCTTATGATTTGCTCTATATTCACAATTTTGATATTCATGAGACCATCAGCTGGTAACTCTTATATGACTTGTTTGCACCAAGACAAAAAACATTTTCATTGTCTTTTTGTTAAAAAGCTGGTGCTCAGGCAAGTTACCACATTATCATCATCCTTCCAAATTGTTCATATGTGGATGAAATAAATTTTTCCAAGTATTTTACAAATATTTTATTTTGGGTAGCAAAAAATTGAATATTTGCAACTTATTATTTCTTTCTTATGCTTTTATTCTGACCAGGCTTAAGAAATCAGAAAAGTAATTTTCTTACTCTATTTCAAATAATCCCACAGGACACATTTCTCCAACAAAAACTCCCAAATCATTGTTAAATCTATAGCTAACAGAAATGAAGACAAAATTAGTGAGACAGATAGCCATGACTATGATATAGCAAAAATTTTCTTTATTCTCAGATGCCTCTTTATTACATGAACTGTTCTGTTTGTGAAGTATCAGTCTAGACTATAAATCTATTTTGAAAAAAGCTCGAGATCTTACCTTAATGAATGGACTAAGTAGATGTTCCATAATACACTGGAAATTATTATAAGCAGAGTCTCTGGAGACAATAAATATACTTTTGTAGGGATTTTCTACTTGGTCATGAAGACAAAGATGCCAGAGTTGTGAGAAGAAAAAATTACAGTCCATTCTGCTCTCTTTCTATCATTCATATATATATGAATAATATATAAATGATATATGATATATAGTATCCAAATAAAAATATTATATACACAAAATATAATAAATGTGGAATAATATATATATAACAGAAGGATAGAACTAAATGAAGAAATCATTCTTTCACCCTGCACTTTATCAGATTTGCGTAGTCTTCATGTAGGATTAAAACTGTTAAATATGTTTCTTATTAAGAAACTAATGTCTAGAATGAATGCATCAGTTTAATTTTGGATAAGTATTATTTCATGTATTATCTTAACACATTTCAAAAGGGACTACACATCCTGATTCAACTGTGTTCATAAACATCATATTTACAAGTTAATCTGTGGAAGCATGAGTAGCCACACTTCCATTAATACTTTCTTTGTTTCTTGTATTGGCAAATGGAAAGACAGAATAAATACCAACACAGTTTGGGCCAAAAAGAGAATATCTCTCTAGGAAACAAAGTTGAAGGGGGGTATGGGGAAGAATGAAGTTACCAAAGGGGCATCTGATTAAATGAAAGAATCAGGACAGACAGAAGCACATAGAATAACATAATAGTTATTTTGATCCAGTGAGCATTGACCACAGAGAAAAAAGAGATTTACATTGTCACAATTACCTCTATCTGACAAAGTCTAAAAGTTTCTAGGTCACCATGTACCTAGTTTTATCAAAGTAACTTTCAGATGTCACATAACTATATAATTTATCTTTTGGCCGAAGTTAATCAAATAAACTAGGAGGTCTTTGAGAACCAGACTGACCTTGACCTGGATGTATTCATTCTCTATAGCTTGTTCAATGAGGAAACTATTTCAGTCTTAGACAGTCTTAAAAATAACAGAAAGAACATTTTCACAAGAAACTATACATTAGATGTGGAAGAAATAACCATTTTCAGATGGCTTTTCTTTCCTGCACTTGATTACACTCATGTTTTGACATTAGACTTTCAAGCTGGTCAACACTTATGGAGACAAGGAAATCAGCACACCTAGAATAGAGTCCTGGGAATATCCAACTCCATCCTAGAGGATCATAAGAAAGATTTTCCTCATTGACAAAATGTAGAGCGAATCACCTCATTTGACTATAGAAAACAATGACATCAGAAAAGTCATTCCCTGCATAATCAGAAAAAAAGATGGGTGACTTAAAAAGCAAGTTTTTCCTTTCCTACTGTCATCTATGCATCATTAATAATGCATCAAACTTCGTTTAAGATAAATAACATTTAGATTAAATTATGTGAACTATAATATATTCAGTTACAATTATCCACCCATTTATCTTGGTTTGTGATTAATCTCCCAAAACCGCATGATCAGAAGAAATGTTTAATCAGCTATGAGTAAATTGTGTCATTTTAATTATATTAAACATTTGTCTGTTGAACATTCATGTATTTATTCAAACAGTGCTAGGAAGTCTTACAAGCACAGTTAAAGAGTCACAGAGTTCCATACGACTTATTAAGAAAAGCACAGCTTCCTTCCACACCCCTAGTTTCCATCCCATCCCGCAGGCAACAACTGTAACTCTTTTAGTTCTTTATTGAAGCTACTTAGGCTGTCACTGCCTCAGTTTTCGGTTTCAGGTATAATCTATGACTTGACATTACAGAAGTTGGAGACTACTTTTTCTCCGCCACTATGTAACCCATAGCACTCTTATTTCCTCATTATTCCAATATTGAGACATCGTTGTGATTGGTTCAAAATTCAGTACCAAGCCATGTAGTTTATAATTATGAATTTTATACTTGTTTTCCCCTGGAGTCATGTATTGTTTGCTTAGTTTACTATGCTATTAATTCATCTCCCTTATGTCCCTATTTGTGAAACTCTCATCTCATTAAGTTGAAACACACTATACATATTCTAGTAATTTAATCTTTTAGAGATAACTTCCAGAAGTTTCTTGATCTAGTCCAATATGGACTTGCTTGCTTCCTGGGTGCGCTGTCCGGGTCATCAACCTGAGAACTTACTGATCATAATTCTGGGTCTTTTGCATGTTTCCTTGCATGCATCTTGTATATTTAGTGTCTTTTCCCTTCCCCAACCATTTGGATGTCCTCTCATTTAAGTAGTATGCATTTCCCAGTACCTTCCTGGTAAAAATGCATGGGCTTTACTTTGTCATTGTCTTGCTTCAAGTGTTACTAATGAAAAATTCAATTACATTTTGTTTCTTGATCCTTTTAAGCTAAGTTTTTCTATCTTGGAAGTTGCTAAATGCTTCCTATCCAAATGTCCTGAAATTCCACAGTGATATATTATGTGAGTTTTCTTTTCATTTATTTTACAGAGCATCTCCTGTGAATATTTTCAGTATAGAAACTTGGGTCATTCAGCCCTGGAAAATTTTCTTGAATTATTTTTTGACAATTTTCTCTTCTTTGTTTTCTCCGTTCTCTCATTCTAGTTTCTTATTTGATGGATGTTTCTCTTACCATACTAATTCTTTAGTTTTTCTATCTTTCTGCTTCAATTTTTGCATGTCTTTTAAACTATCTTATAGAATATTATTTTATCTTTTGAATATTGTCTTAGTTTTCTATTTCTGCCATCATATATTTAATTCCCTTGAGTGCTTACTTATTCTCACTGTTTTTTGAATAGTGCTTTGTTCTTGTTTCATGAGTGTGTTTGTTTGTTTGTTGAGTCACAGTCTCACTGTTGCCCAGGCTGGAGTGCAGTGGCATGCTCACAGCCACCACAGCCTTGACCTCTGGGTTCAGGTGATCCTTCCACCTCAGCCTTCCAAGTAGCTGGATCTACAGACATGTGCCACCATACCCCACTAATTGTTTTGATTTATTGCAGAGTCAAGGTCCCACCATGTTGCCCAGGCTGGTCTCGAGCCCCTGGACTTAGGCAATCCTTTCACCTCTGCCACTCAAAGTGCTGAGATTACAGATGTGAGCCACCACACCTGTCTTGTTTCATGGATTTATAAGTTTTCTTCATTTTTTTCTCTTCTTCATCTCTTTCTTTATCTGTTTTTAAAGTTGTTTTTGTTTTTGTTATTGGTGTTGATTTGGTTAGTGTTTTTACTATCACTTGTTTGTTTCACACAGAAGGTTTCTTAAGATGTCTGTTGTAAAGGTAGAACAAAAGACAGCTGATTGAAAGTCTTGCACAAGAATGGAACTTTCCACCTACAGACTTCACTTTGAGGAGATCTGCACTATGGTGGTCCCAGCTAACAGAAAATAATGCAAGATGTCAGACCAGGTAACCAACAGGAACTAACATTGTTTTCAAGAAGCACACGAAGTTGTGCAGGATAAAGACACAATTGGACTACTGATGATAAAATCTGCATGAAAACCTATAATGAAACTTTTTGAGGATGGTGCAGTAGGTGTAATTCTAAAAATGCTTCAGGCCGGGCATGGTGGCTCAACCTGTAATCCCGAGCCTTGGGAGGCTGAGGTGAGTGGATTGCCTGAGCCCGCGCATTCGAGACTCGCCTGGGCAACTTGGCGAGATCTCATCTCTACAATAAAAAAAGAAAAACTTAGCCAGGTGTGGTAGTGCGCACCTGTAGTTCCAGCTACTTGGAAGGCTGAGACGGAAGGATCACTGGAGCCTAGCGTGTCGAGGCTGCGGTGGCCAGGAGCAGCCACTGCACTCCAGTCTGGGTGAGAGAGCGAGACTCCAACTCAAAAAAAAAAAATGCTTCTCCCTAAAATTTCCCACATCCATCCCTAAATATCACACCAATGATTATACCAGCTTCCATGGCAAAAGGTCTTTTGCAGACGTAATAGAATTTACTAATCAATGACTGAGTTAATCAAAAGGGAGTTTATTAAGATGGATCCTATGCAACCACATGAGTCTTTTAAAAGCAAAAAGTTTTCTCTGGATGGTTACGGAACAGGAAGTTAAAGAGAATCAAAATGTGAGGACTTAATGGGTCTTTACTAATTCAAAGATGGAAGGGGACACATGCTAACGAATGCAGAGGACCACTAAGATCTGAGAATGCCCTCCATCTGACAGCCAGCAAAGAAATGGGAACCACAGTCACACAGTTGGAAGCAACTAAATTCTGACAATTTGAATGCATGGACTTAGAAGAGATTTCCTGAACTTCCAAAGAAGAGCCTAGATGTGCAATGCCTTGATGTCTGTTTTGTGAGACCTTTAGCAAAGAACCCAGCAGAGCCTTCCCAGATTTTTGACCTAGAGAACTGTGAAATAATAACTGTATGCTATTTTAAGATACTATGTCTGTTATAATACATTATGCAACAATAGAAAACTAATAGAAGTAGTATACAAGCACAGAAGAAGGAATAGTTTTTCTTGGACCAACAAGGAAGGCTTTATAAATTAGGTGATAGTCTACAAAATTAAATTGGATTTTGCCAGGTTGGGACAAGTATTCTACTCAAAGAAAATTGCATAACTAAAGTCAAAGAAATGCACAATCCGTGGAGATTTTATATATATATAAATATGAAAAGCTGTGTTACACTTTCTTGATATTATCTCTAGTTTCAGGATAATGAGAACTAAACTGGCTGAGATACACTATAAATTCTTGATGAAGAACAAATGCCAGGTACATTCCCTGCCCTACTTTTATGGATAAATCAATTAATACTCACTATAATCTGATCTGTATTCATGTCAAATACCTGAATACATACTCCTTTCCTATGTTCCACTGCTTGCTGGATGTTGTGTTTTTTCTGCCCTAAATTGGATATGGAATCAGTCAGTCTGTAGCAGATGGAGTATATCTTGTGTGTGGCTAATATCCTGAATAAAGTTAGTGACAAACTATTTAACACTTATGTGACAAAACATATGTGCTAACAGTAGTTCATGGATTAAAAATAGATATTTCCCTTTTGCAAGTTAAAAATGTAATTTTGATGTTGGGAGCAAAGGAGTATTAGAAGTTTGTTTTATCTAGAGGTAGCATTTATACTTATTATACTAAGAAGTTAGATGTATTAGAAAGTGATTTGTAGCTGAGAAGAAATGCTAATATATATTATAGTTTATATTTTTGACATATACTTATGAAAGAAAAAATAGAGTTTGACATTTACGTATTAGACACATAAACAGAAGACTTAGAGAATCCCATGCACTAAAAGAAAATACCACAATTCTACCTTAAATCACTGCTAATAAACCTAATTGATATTTAAGAGGTTTATGTGGTGCATTCTTATATATTCTATACATTCTTTCTGGTTCTCTATTTGTTAAATGTGAATTTAAAATAGATTTTTCTCCTTGTTGATATAAAGGTTAAGGAAGAATAGCAGTCTAAGAACTTTCATAAATCTTCTTCTTTAAAAAAGCAATGAAAACACTGGCAATAATTATAAAAATCATTTTTTAGAACTCCAGTAATTAAGAAAAGGCTTGAAAAAATTTAAGAAGTGTTTGTTAAACAAAAATGGCCAAATCTAAGTTAAAAATAGGAAGATTTGTGGTATCTTAACATACCCCACTCCCATCTGCCTCTCCCCAACTTCATGGTGGCCTTGAAAATGAACAGCCTGGACTTCCGGCAAGATGGCGACAGGGCAGTTCAGTCTGTGAGACTCTCCACCAAGGAGAACACAAAGAGACTCTGGTTCTCTCCCCAGAGGCTGCAGATCCCATCATCGGCAGCCTGCTCTTCACACAGAGCTCGGCCGTAGACTTCGCTGAGGCATCACTGTGGTCTGGGCCGCTACCGTGGCTGCCACTGCAGCTGACAGCCATTCCACATCGCACCACCAGTGCCTGAGGTGAGCTGCAGCCGCCGCCGCCACCACCACCGACTCCAAGGCAGCCATTCCACATCGCACCACCTGTGCCTGAGGCGAGCTGCCGCTGCCGCTGCTGCCAAGGCAGCCATTCCACCTTGGCTGTCAGTGCCTGAGGTAAGCCACAGCTGCCACCACCAAGGCAGCCATGACACATTGCAAGACCCGTGCCTAAGGCGATCCACGACTTCAGACCTTGAAGCCGCTGCGAGCAAGATCTGCTGAGGTCTACTCCACCTTGACGTCCTTCCAGGCAGTGGGTCTCCTCCTGTGTGCCTTGAGGCAACATCTCCCTCCCCTTAGGGGCGGTGAGCAGCTGAGATAAAGACCATCTGGAGCGAGGGGTAACACCACCTGCTGGCGATTCAAGGTAACAACACCAAAAGGAGAAAAATGGAAGCCTGACAGACACAGGTCAGATCTGAGTGGTGAATGGGGCAGAGGTGTACTGAGTGATGATCTGAACTGCCCTTCACAATAGGCCAGGGGCAACTGATCCTAACTGTGAACAAACTTACCAGCCTGAAAAGACAGCTAGAAGTCAGAGTTGAAAGGATATTCAACTTAAACGAAAAGTCTCAGAGTGTGCTTGATTGGTTCTTTTATTCTACTGACTTGATTCTATTCCTTCTGTTTTGTTCCTCCACCCCTTTTTTCCTCCTTCTTTTTCCTTCTTTTCTTTTCTTCTCTCTGTAAACCATATCTTTGTATAGAGGAATATCACATCAATAAGGTGGTTGGTAAGCTTGCATGTTAGCAACATTGTGTTTTAGTTTTTTTTGTATGGGATTTTGTTAGCTTGTAGCCATGGCCTATTGTTTTTATATGTTTCAATTTTTGTCTCTCTCTCCATTTGTTGGTACACTCGTCTGTTTTCACCCTTACTCTTCTCTCTCTCCATCCCCCTCTTCCCCCCACTGCCTGCTCCATTCTCTTCCCTCTGTTAACCACATCTTATTTCAGGGAATAAGCCTACAACCCCACTGCAAGGACAAATTCCAAGGCAGCGGGACGTGGGTTTCAGATTATTCAACCACCTGGCAGTGGATACTAGGACCTACAGATAGATTTTGAATCACAGCTCCCCCCTTAAGTAAATCTCAAAACTGCAAAAAGGACAACCCCCAACCTACATTGCAACTCCAGGATTGAACAAAGTAAGAGGACATACATAAAGAAGAATAGGAGATTGAACAAACAGAAGTAAAATAAATCCCTCTATCCTGAATAACAGAATTAAAGAAGAGGGTGATATGGAGGGAAGGAAAAAGTAGGGAGAGAAAAAAAATGACACAAATGAAGAAAAACCAAAAGAAGAATATAGGTCTCACACAGACCCCTGGGAGGTCAGACACTGAGAAAACAGACTTCGGAACACAAACAATGAAGACCCCCCAAATGACTGGTCATATGAAACAAACCCCGACATCAAGACATTAATAGAGAGAATAAAAAAAATTGAGGAGAGACAAGAGGAAAATAGGAAGGAACTGATGTCAGAAATAACAGCAGTAAAGAATGCTGTGATGGAAATAAATAACAAACTAATAAGCATGGAAAGGAGAATTAGCCAAGCAGAAGAAAGAATCTCAGAGCTCGAGACCAAAACACAGAACTAACCCAAACTGTCAAAAACATAGAAAAGAAGCTCAAAACGACTGACCAAAACCTTCAAGAAATGAATGATTACTTCAAGAGACAGAACCTAAGAATAATTGGCCTTCCTGAGGCAAAGAGAGAAACAGAGGCCACACTGGAATAAACATTTCATGAAATCATTCAAGAAAACTTCCCTCATCTCACCAGTGATGCAAAAATTCAAGCACAAGAGATTCAGAGAACCTCTGCAAGACAACAAATGAGAAGACCAACTCCCAGACACATAATAATTCACCTAAACATAGTAGGTATAGAAGAAAAAATCCTAAAGGCAGCAAGAGAAAAGGTCAGGCTACCTACCAGGGAAGACCAACTAGAATAGCAGCAGATTTATCTACAGAAACCCTCCAGGCTAGGAGAGCTTGGAGCTCTATCATCAAAGTTCTAAAAGATAAACAATTTCAACCAAGAATAACCTATTCAGCCAAGCTAAGCTTCATCAGTGAGGGAGAATCGAAAGCTTTCCCAGATAGCCAATCCCTAAGAACCTACACTGCCACAAGACCATCTCTACAAGAAACACTTAAGAAAGTATTGAACACAGAAGAAAAGGAAAAAAGAACAACAACGTTCTTCACAAGGGTACAGGCAAAAGATTAAAAACACACATGAACCAACTCCAGAATCAAAAGAAAGACAACAACTCTGTAAGAACATTATGATAGGGATCAACTCTCACATTTCAATAATTAGCTTGAATGTGAATGGACTAAATGCACCACTGAAAAGACATAGAATGGCAAAATGGATAAAATATCACCAGGCAACAATTTATTGCCTTCAACAAACTCACCTCACTAGAAAGGACACTCACAGACTCAAAGTAAGAAGATGGGAAAGAAATTTTCAGGCGAACGGAACACAAAAGAAGGGAGGAGTTGCAATCTTAATCTCAGACAAAATACCCTTTAAGCTATAAAAAATCAAAAAAGATACAGAAGCCCACTACATAATGATAAAAGGTTCAATCCATCAACAAGAAATATCCACCCTAAACATATATGCACCCAACATAGGAGCACCAACTTTCAAAAAGCAACTTCTAGGTAAGCTAAAAAAAGATATCGACTCCAACACCATCATATCTGGGGACTTCAATACCCCACTCACAACCCTAGACAGATCATCAAGACAAAAAAAATCAACAATGAGATCTGAAACCTCAATGTGACTCTGGACCAAATGGACTTAATTGATACCTACAGAACACTCCATCCAAAGACCACAGAATATACATTCTGCTCAACACCACATGGAACGTACTCTAAGATCGACCACATACTTGGCCATAAATCAAGTATAAGCAAATTTAAAAGGACCAAAATTTTACCATGTACCTTCTCAGACCACAGTGGAATAAAAATAAATATTAACACCTACAAGGTCCCCGCAAAACCCACAAAGACATGGACACTAAACAGCATGATGCTAAACAACTCCTGGGTCAACAATGAAATCAAAACAGAGATTAAAAGGTACCTGGAAACAAATGAATATGAAGAAACAGCTTACCAAAATCTCTGGGATGCTGTGAACACTGTAGTAAGAGGGGAATTTATATCTCTACAAGCGCACATGAAGAAACTGGAAGGATCACAAATTAATAGCCTAAGAAGCCATCTAAGAAAACTGGAAAAGCAAGAACCAGCTTTTTGTTTCATTGATTTTTTTGTATTATCTTTTTGTCTTCTATGTTCTGGGTTTGGGCTTTTATTTTGGTGATCTGGATTCTAATTTCAGCACAAGAATCCAGATCACCAAAATAAAAGCCAAACCCAGAACATAGAAGACAAAAAGATAATACAAAAAAAAAAAATCAATGAAATAAAAAGCTGGTTCTTTGAAAGGATAAACAAGATCAATGGTCCCCTAGCTAGACTGACCAAGAAAAAGAGAGAAAAAGCCCAAATAAACACAATCAGAAACACAAAAGATGAAGTCATATCTCACCCTGAAGAAATACAAAAGATCATTAGAGACTACTATGTACACCTGTATGGAAACAAACATGAAAATCTTAAGGAAATGGAGTACTTTCTGATATCACACAATCTGCCTAGGTATAAACAAGAAGAAATTGAGACCCTAAATAGACCAATAACAATCAAGGAAATTGACTACATAATAAGAACACTACCAAAAAAAAAAGTCCAAGTCCAGATGGCTTTCCAGCAGAATTTTGCAAGACATTTAAGGAGGAGCTGATACCAATCCTACTGAAGGTATTTCAGGTGATTGAGAAAGATGGATTCTCCCCAAATAATTTTATGAAGCTAACATCACAGTGATACCCAAGCCAGGTAAAAACCCAACAAATAAAGAGAACTACAGGTCAATATCTTTGCTGAACATAGATGCCAAAATTCTCAACAAGATCCTAGCAAACTGGATTCAACAGCACAACTCAAAAATCATCCATCATGACAAAGTAGGCTTCATCCTGGGATGCAAGGCTGGTTCAACATTCGTAAAACCATAAATGTAATTAAATACATCAACAGATGTCAAAACAAAAACCACATGATTATATCATTAGATGCAGAAAAAGCTTTTGATAAAATCCAGCACCCCTTCTTGATTAAAAACCCTTGAACATCTAGGCATATGGGGAACATACCTCAAAATAGTAAAAGCCATCTACGAGAAACCCACAGCCAGCATACTCCTAAATGGACAAAATCTTGAACCATATCCCCTGAAAACTGGAACAAGACAAGGATGCCCACTCTCACCCCTCCTATTCAATATAGTATTGGAAGTCCTGGCTAGAGCAATCAGAGAAGAAAAGGCAATCAGGGTTATTCAAATAGGAAAAGAGGAAGTCAAGCTATCTCTCTTTGCAGATGACATGATCGTGTACCTTGAAAACCCAAGAGAATCTGTCAAAAACCTCCTTACACTGATAAAGGACTTTGGCAAAATCTCAAGATATAAAATAAATGTGCAAAAGACAATCGCATTTCTTTACACCAATAATAAACAAACAGAAACCCAAATAAAAACACAATTCCATTCACAATAGCCACAAAAAAATGAAATACCTTGGTATCTTCCCAACCAGAGACGTGAAAAACCTTTACAAGGACAACTACAAAACACTGCTCAAAGAAATCAAAGATGACACAAACAAGTGGAAAAATATCCCATGCCCTTGCATTGGAAGAATCAACATTGTGAAGATGTCCATCTTACCTCAGGCAATCTACAGATTAAATGCAATACCTATCAAATTACCAGCAACATTCTTCTCAGACCTAGAAAAAACAATACAGGAATTCATATGGAAACACAAAAGACCAAGATTAGCCAGAACAATCCTCAGCAAAAAAAAAAAAAACAAAGCAGGCAGTATCACATCACCAGACTTCAAACTTTACTATAAAGCTATGATAATCAAAACAGCTTGGTATTGGTACAAAAACAGGCATATAGACCAATGGAATACAATTGAGATTCTAGAAGCTAAACCTCAATTTCTCAACCAACTCATCTTTGACAAAACCTCCACCACCTACCACTGGAAAGAGGAGAACCTATTCAGTAAACGATACTGGGAAAACTGACTGACCACATGCAGAAGACTCAACAAGACCCCCATCTGTCCCCATACACAAAAATTAACTCTAAATGGATCAGAGACCTAAATGTAAAACTTGAAACCATAAGAACCTTAGAAAATGCAGGACACACCCTTATGGAAATTGAAATTGGCATTCAATTCCTGAACAAAACCTGAAACTCACAGGCCATAAGAGATAAGATAGACAAGTGGGTCCTCATTAAACTGACAAGCTTCTGCAAAGCCAAAGAAACCATCAAGAGAGCAGGGAGACAGCACACAGACTGGGAAAAAGTAATAGCCAACTCCAGGTCTGACAAAGGCTTAACATCTTGGATTTACAGTGAACTCAAATGTGCTGAAAAGAAAAAAACAAGCAACCCCATTATAAAGTGGGCAAAAGATATGAACAGACACTTCTCAAAGGAAGACATCCGAGCAGCCAACAGACACATGAAGAAATGTTCAACCTCACTAATCACCAAGGAGATGCAAATCAAAACCCCACTGAGATACCACCTAACTCCAGTCAGAATGGCAATTATTGATATAACTCAAAAAATAACAGTTGCTGGAGAGGGTGTGGTGAAAAGGAAACACCTCTACACTGTTGGTGGGAGTGCAAACTGTTGCAACCTCTGTGTAAAACAGTGCTGCAATTCCTAAAAGCTCAAAATATCAACCTCCCATATAACCCTGCAATCCCCCTACTGGGAATATACCTTGAAGAACTCAAATTACTCTATAAAAAAGATACCTGCACACATATGTTTATCGCAGCATTGTTCACAATAGCAAGAACCTGGAATCCACCATACTGTCCATCAAAAGAGGACTGGATTAAAAAAAATGTGGTACATATACACAATGGAATACTATACAGCCATAAAAAAAGAACAAAATCATGAATTTTGCAGCAGCCGGGATGGGACTAGAGTCAATTATACTGAGTGACCTCTCACAGAAACAAAGATCTGAGTATCACATGTTCTCACTCATATAGCGGAACTTGAACATCCACCGTAATACTATAAAAAAAGGACTGACAGTGGTGGGAAGCTATGGGGGGGAGGGGAAGAGAGTTGGGATTAACGGTAGTCAATATCTGCCCGGGGTCAGGGAGATACCCCTTATCAACAAGGGTGCCTGAACGAAGTATGTTTGTATACCTAACCCTTAACTGTACCCCACAATATCAAAATAAAAAATATTGATATATTAAAAATAAAAAAGAAAGAAAGATAGAAAGAAAGAAAATGAACAGCCTATAATCATGGTAAAAATCAGCAACCTAGCAATTATTGGGTGGATGGGAGATAGAAGAGAGTAGGAGCTCTTCAAATGCCTTGTTCACAAAGAATTGCCATTAGCTGACCTATCTACAATTTCTATACATTCTATTTATTTGAACCAAGTCAAAGTAAGTCCAGTAAAAACAGCCTTTTCCTTGGGGTATTTGTCAAAACTAGTAGCAATTTTTTAAATACCACAGGTGCTTGAAGCAGTGATAACAATTGGAGCAAACAACAAGCTGACTAAAAAGTCAGGGAATGAGATGTTCATGAAGTCCATGAAAAGTTTTGACATATTCCTGATTATCTAGAAGGCCGTGCCCATGTGAAGGGCTAGGCCTATACCCAGAAAACACAGAAAATAACTCTAAGCTCTCGTCTCTGGTTTACCTTGAGGCTCCATGAAAGCAGGAAATGAGGGCCAAGGTAGGGGTGTAAACTCCTTTTCTGAGCACTAAAGGCATGCCTGCAACACACATGCAGAGCACATGGCAAAGACTGAGAAATTTACTGGTTTCAAGTTCTTAACAGAAATCTGTGTCCAATCAGTAGCTGACCCTTAAGCAAACTAAACAAAGACATTAGTGGCCGTATACAACAAAGAATATAAATGTTCAGGAAAGTCAGTAAACAAAGATTCATAACAAATAACAACAACGACAACAAAAAGTACCAGGGAGATGGGGATCTGATTTCCAGAGATACAACATTAAGTGACTTGAAATCTTGACTTCAACAAAACATTACAATACCTAACAAAAAAGCATGGCTCACATATACAAGAAAAAAAATTAGTCAATAAAACTGTCCCTAAGGAAGCACAGATATTGATTGAATTTACAAGGTAAGATATTAAACCAGCTATTATAAAATGTTTAAAAAACAAACAAAAGGAGGTCATGTCTAAAGAACTAAAGAAAGGTATGAAAACAATGGCTCAACAAATACAAAATTTTTAAAAGTTTGCAAATTATTGAAAAAGATAAAATAGAAATTCTGGAATTAAAAAAGTACAACAAGAATGAAAAATTTGCTAATAAGGCTCCATGGTAGATTCAAGTGAGCAGAAGGAAGAATCAGAAAACTGGATAATAGGACAATTTAGATTATCCATTCAGTAGAACATTTAAAAAATAACAAAGAAAATAACTCAATTTACTAAAATCAAGAATGAAGGCATGGACATTACTAATAACCTCACAGAAATCAAAATGATTATATGGTAATACTATGAGCAATTGTTGATCAATATAGTAGATAACCAAGACAAAATGGAAAAATTCTTAGAAAGTCACAAATTGCCAAAACTGACTCAAAATAAAAGTAAAAATCGGATTAGATCTACAACATGACAAGTACATAGATGGAATTAGTATGTGCATGCGCGTGCACACACACACACACACACACACACACACACACACACACACACACACACACATGAAATTTCTCACAAAGAGACTCCCTGGACAAGATTTCTTCATTGGTGAATCTTACCAATTTTAATATTTAACCACAATCCTCCCAAACTTTCAAAAATAATTCTATGCAACCAATATTATCTTTATATCAAACCAGACAAAGATATTACAAGAAAAAAATTCTACAGACCAGTATCTCTTATGAATATAGAAGGAAAAGTCTTCAACTAAATATTACCAAACCTAATACAGCAGCATATTAAAAGGACTTAAACACTTAAAAACCTAGGAACAGAAAAGAACTTCTTCAACCTGATTAAAGTCATGTATAAAAACCACACAACTTTTAACAGTTAATTGTGAAATACTAAAAGTTTTCCCCTGAGATTAGGACCAAGACAAGGATGTTTGCTTTCAACATTATAGTGAATGTTATAGGCAGGGCATTTATACAAGAAAGAAATGTAAAATTCATACAGATTATAATAGAAGAATTAAAACTATATAATAAGACATGATCTTATATAATTTCTAAAGAATATGCAAAAAATTATTAGCTAATAAACAAGTTCAGTAGAGTTACAGGATACAAGATCAACAAAAATGTCATTTTTTTATGCACTACTAATGAACAATCTAAATATTAAGTAGAAAAACAATTCCACACCAGGCTTGGTGGCTCAACCCATAATCCTGCACTTGGGGAGGCCAAGGTGAGTGAATTGCCTGAACCTGCAGGTTCGAGACATGCCTGGGAAACTTGGCGAGACCTCATCTCTACAATAAATAAAAAAATTAGCCAGGCATGGTAGCGTGTGCCTGTAGTTCCAGGTACTTGGAAGGCTGAGGCGGAAGGATTGCCGGAGCCCAGCAGGCCAAGGTTGCGGTGACCAGGAGAGGCCACTGCACTCCAGTCTGGGTGACTGAGTGAGACTCCGACTCAAAAAAAAAAAAAAAGAAATGAAAAACAATTCCATTTACAATAGCATCAAAAAGAATAAAATGCCTAGGGAAGTGTCAGAACTGTACACTAAAAACTACAAAATGTTGTTTGAAAGAAATTATAGAAAACCTAAATAAACAGAAAGTCATTCATATTCATGAATTGAATACTTAAAATAACAGTTGCTGGAGAGGGTGTGGTGAAAAGGAAACACTTCTACACTGTTGGTGGGAGTGCAAACTAGTGTAACCTCTGTGGAAAACAGTGTG
>NW_007258387.1:427273-434290 GCF_000164805.1 Carlito syrichta | reverse complement strand
CAAGAACCTGGAACCAACCATGCTGTCCATCAGAAGAGGACTGGATTAAAAAATGTGGTACATATACACAATGGAATACTATGCAGCCATTAAAAAAAAAAGCAAAATCATGAATTTCACAGCAACCTGGACGGAACTAGAGTCTATAATACTGAGTGATCTCTTACAGGAACAAAGATCTGAGTATCACGTGTTCTCACTGATATAGTGGACCTTGAACATCCAATGTAATACTATAAGAAAATGACGGACAGTGGTGGGAAACTATGGCGGGGGAGGGAGGGGAAGGGAGGGGAAGGGAGGTGGGATTAATGGTAGTCAATATCTGTCTGGGACAGGGAGACACCCCTTATCAACAAGGATGCCTGAACGAAGCATATTTGTATACCTAACCCTTAACTGTACCCCACAATATTAAAATAAAAAATATTGATTTAAAAAAAAAGAAAACACAAATGACCATAAGCACATGAAAACATGCTCAGCAGCATCATCATTAAGAAGTCAAAACCACAATTATACACCACTTCACATTATCAGATGGTAATAAAAATAATAATAGCAATTGTAGTAAATGGAAAATAACAAGTGTAGTTGAGGATGTGTAGAAATTGGAACCTTCAGCCAGGATCGGTGGCTCAACCTGTAATCCCAGTGCTTTGAGAGGCTGAGGTGAGTGAATTGCCTGAGACCACGGGTTCAAGACCCGCCTGGGCAACTTGGCGAGACCTCATCTCTACAATAAGTCAAAAATTAGCCAGGTGTGATAGCGCGCATCTGTAGTTCCAGTTACTTAGAAGGCTGAGGCGGAAGGGTCACCGGAGCCCAGCAGGTCAAGGCTGCAGTGGCCGGGAGCGGCCACTGCACTCCAATCTGGGTGACAGAGTGAGACTCCAACTCAAAAAGAAAAGAAAAAAAAAAAGAAATTGGAACCTTCATGCATTGCTCAAGGGACTGTAACATGCTTTAGCCACTGTAGAAAACAGTTTGGCAGTTTCTTCAGAAGTTAAACATGGAATTTCCATATGACACACCAATTCCACTCCTTGATATATAACCAGAAAAATTGAAAACATATGTTCACACAAAGACTTGTGTATGAGTATTCATGGCAGCATTATTCATAATAACCCCAAAGTGGAAACAACCTATGTTCATCGACCCATTAATGTTATAAACATAATGTGGAATATTCATACAAAGAAAAATTATTCAGCCATAAAAAAGCATAGAGTACTGATATCTGCTACAACATAGATGAATCTTTAAAAATTATAAGACATAAAAGGTCACATATTATATATCTCTTTTTTATATGAAATATCTAGAATAGGTAAATTCATATTGATGGAAATTAGATTAGGTTGCCAGGGCATGAGGAAAGGGAGAATTGGAATCAACTACTAATAGTTATGGACTTTCCCTTTGGGGTAATGGAAATATTCTGGAATTAGACGTGGATGATAGCTACATAGTATTATGAATATACAAAAACCTACTGAATTGTACACTTTAAAATGATGAGTTTTATATAAATTTTATCTCAGTTTGTTTAAAAAGTAATTTATACAGGGGCTAAGAGTGAGCATTTCAAAACAGAAATGCAACATTGGTTCAACATATAAAAATAAATCAATATAGAACACCACGTAAATAGATGAATCATCAATGTTCTGCTTTTTGTGCCTGATGTATGTAGTTTGCTTATCAGTCCGATTATTTTACTGAGTCAGATTTATGGATCAGATTTACAAAACATCCATGACATTATTGTGTGTGAGTTTTGAATAGGTTCTTCAGGGTTTCACATTCACATCTTGGAATTTCCTTTGTTTTACTATTAAATATAAGGAACATTGCCTAGACACAGTTCCACCTCCAAGGACTTATTTATTTAGAAGTTAGAAAAAATTGTTTGTATTGAAATTCAAGATAAGGGTGTGAATTGGTGACTGGATGATGGAAAGAGATAATGTCACAAAACAATCTTCTGGAATCAATAGTCCTATCACAATAAGCTCAGATTTTTTAAAAAATTGTTTCAAAAAATTCTCTTCCTAAAAGGGTAAAAAGAATCCAAAGTAACAAACCAGTTAATTGCCATAGGAATCCAACATACTGCTCTATGCCATAGCCCTAAAGCCAATTTATGCAATTCTGCTATCATGACCCTACTTATCATGATCCCATGAGTCCAGCCACATCTCTAAACTCTCCTCTTTTGCCTCCATTAACTTTATACCACAGTATTATAGATCTTTATTTTATTACTTTGACATCTCATGTCTTCTCACATTTTTAGGTCTATAGTATCTTTTTCTATTAGGAATTCCTCTTCTCGAACATTGATCACCTAAAATACTTTTAATCACCCTATAGAATTTAGCTTACGTGAAGCTCTCCTAGATTTCCTCAGATACAGGCCCTTTGTGTCTATGTTATCATTGCAGATATAATAGTCCCATTAAAGGACTTACATCATTTTGTAAACTGACTGTTTTTCCACGGAGTGAAGGAGCAGAAATGTTTTTTGATGTTCAGATTCTTAACATAGTGCCTGCAACAGAGTACTTGTCTAACGCATCTGTGAGTAAATGAGTGTGTAAATGAAAATAAATGTGTGCATAAATTATTTATCAAACAGTTTCAAGTAGCTTGATTCTCTACTGTTACCCACCCCAATTAGAGTCCATAGATGAGAAATCGAGTTGAACACAGTGTATAAAGCCATGATTCCATGCTCTTTAGTACTGGAAGTCTTTATAAAACCATGCTCACCAAAAAATTTTTTAAAAATAAAGTAAGTAAATGAAGAGCATTCTGGTTTTAAACTCATTCAGTTCCCTCTCTTCATTATCCTCTAAACCACTTAGGGAACATTGATATAAAATCTCTTTATGGAATTCTCAATCCTAGTGTTTTATCAAGGCAATGTATGTGCTTTTTTCCACTGTAGGCTAAAAAGACATAGGCCAGAGATGGATTGCAGTTACTTTTTCTTCCTCTCAAAGGAATATTTCGAATCCATTGTGGCCAGAGTACATTCTCATGGGTAGAAAAGACTCTCTATGGAGTAATTTTCTTAGGAATCAGAGTAAGGATTTGATCCAAAATTAGTTTGAAAAATCCTCCAGCCCAGGCCTTCATCTATTTGATGTTTCAGAAAAAGGGTTGCATCTGTTTCTGGAAACGAGTAACTAACACATTACCCAAACACAGATGCAGATGACATCTAAGTTATCCATCACTCTATTACTTCAGGAAATCATTTTTCAACATCTTATACTGAGTCTTACATCCTACCAGAGTTACATCTATCTCCATTACATAGTAAAGTTTGTAAATAACTTCCAAAAACATCAGCGACTCACTTTATTTGCATTTCAGTTAAAATATGTAATAAGAACTCAGTAGTCTAATACTACTATGCAGCTTCATGGGAAATGACAAAATTCTGATGAATGATTCCAAATGCTATCCTGTTTATTTGTAAGATAAAATTCTATTTTAAATCATACTGTCTGTAAGATCATAGCAGAAATCACAAAGAATAAGCACAGCTCCATTAATGACTATTTTACTATCTTAGGCAGCTGTTCTTTAGAACTAGATGTTTCATGTTGTCAAAAGAGAGCAGGCACTGGAGTGGAGATAAATAATTCTGTGTATACTTATTTTTCCCAGCACAAAGAATTAGAGAAAATGACTTAGAAAATCATAAAATTAGCAATTTTCAAGTGTTTTTATTATATTTATAATTATTATATATGTCATCGCAGAAAACAGAAAACAAAGAAATTCCAAAAGTTTGTGCATAATCCCATCAACCAGTAACCATCACATGTTCTGTATTTCTTATTCTTCTTCTATGCATAATTCAAATCATTTTGTTAAATATTGTACTGTATTTGTACAAATAATCTGGTTCCAAGAAAAAAACATGTATCAAGACACAGACATTCTTGATTATTCAGACTAAATTATCATGGCCTTTGAGGAATGGAAGTGTCAACTGAAGAATCATGTGGCTCATAAATTTGGAAAGAAGAGCTTTATTTCTTATAAAAGGATACAGCCTGCAGGCTGGCCCTTCCACAGGCTGGAAAGAGTAACCTCCAGCAGAAACTGAAAGTGGACACTTCAAGGGAGGGAAGCATGAGCAGGAATTTCTGCTGGATGGGTTGGCCATGAATACTATTCAACAGGTAGCAGAAGGACTATGAATATTAATGAGAGAAGGGACACACACACACACCCATGCATAGTCAGCAAACATGCATGTTACATGTGTTACATGTTCACATTGGGGTGGAGACACAAATTTAGGTGCGATAAAATCTGACTTTTTATGTCAAAAGGTGAAATGGACATAGAAGTATCCTGTGTTCAACCTCTATAAACTGTCCAGAACCAGTTATAACTTTCCATAGAAAGTTAACTATTAATATTAAGGAATAATGACTGATGGTTATGCAAATCAGTGTTGAAACAAGTCATTCAAAGGCTTTCTGTTTAACACTTAGGATAGAAATCTTAATGGCAACTAAGGAAGTTGAGGAAGAGGGTATAATGAGGAGTATCTGACCCCTCATATCGTTATGGATGGGAACATAATTTTTAAGGCTTCTCTGGGGTTTCATTGGCCAATAGGGGGTCCGTTCAGGTGCCTGGAGGGCTTGAGATTTTATTTTTATTTCTCAGAAGTTTGGAGAAGTTTTACTGGGCTTATCTGAGGCAACTGAAGATGCATATGTGTCTTATCAATGTGATAATTTATCCACATAATTCCTAATTTGTCCTCACTTTGTTTTCACAGGAAAAGGAGGGTGAATAATGTACATTATAAGCTAATTTTAACTAGCAAACGTAATTTCTTCTTTTTCTTTTGTCTCTTTTCTAGTGGTTTTCCAATATGATGTCATGATGTAGTTTAAGCAGGCATAGATAGCAAGTAAATGTTTACTATTAATGGTTAAATCATGAATGTGTGTAAATGACTCACATTTTAAAATAAGTTAGATGGGGAGACACCTCTTATCAACAAGGGTACCTGAATGAAGCATATTTAAATACCTAACCCTTAACTGTACCCCACAATATCATAATAAAAAATATTGATTAAAAAATAATAATAAAATAAAATAAGTTAGAAAGGACTAACTATA
Organism: Carlito syrichta; assembly: GCF_000164805.1. Lineage (NCBI taxonomy): Eukaryota > Metazoa > Chordata > Mammalia > Primates > Tarsiidae > Carlito > Carlito syrichta. The sequence goes on along the minus strand of NW_007258387.1, from coordinate 429,125 downwards.
AACTTAAATTCTAAAGGACCTCTGCCATGCCATCAGATTTAAAAGCATATGATGGCATCTAACACAAGGAAAAATCATGAATTTAAAATAAGGGAAGGAAGTACAGTATGCCACCCCATTTTTTAAGCATTATTTATTTCTGTAAGTATCAGTTTTCAATAGATTTCTAGTTTTTGTAGCAGGCAGGTGTTGCATGAATAGTAAATTCTAACTATGTGACTAGAACTTCCAATTAGTTTTACAGAGAAGGAAGAATAGTTGATAAATTTACTGCTGGGTGTTAACAAGAAGACAGTAGTAAATGGCATGTGTCATAACTGGGGGTGTAACAAAAGTAGACAGCAGTAGTCTGTTACAGAATATGAACTATACCTTTTACTCGTATAGAACTTCTAGGTTGAACCCTTATATCAGATAATGTAAAAAACTCTCAGCTTGACAATATTCCTTTATTTCCTGCAAAAATGTCTTCTTGGAAGCACAATACATAAATGTATTACCAGTCATTGTCAAGTATTTATATAAGAAAGATATATTATTTTATAATATTCTATATATTTGCACATTTTCATGAATTAACACCAGATGTCTTCATTGAATTCATACAAAAACAAACATGATCAACTTAGTGTTATAAAAGTAAGATGATTCTGCTGAGAAAGTCTCATGGTTCTCTTTATTAGATAAGAGTTCAATTACAGTAGATTTTTTTTTCTTGCCAAGGTTTTCTTTTTATATTTGCCTCTACCCAGTGCAAGACTCTTGTTCTTTTTATCAGATTGCAATGATTTTGTGGTCTTATTGCATTTGTCTTTTTTTATTGCATTAGAGCACTTTGCTCTTATCAGTACTATAGTACTGATTACACATATTATAGTTAATTGCTAGCCTCCACTATAACACTATGGTATGTGCAGAGAACACACCATATCTATTTGGAATCCCCACCTCATAGCATTGTGTGCTTCTAGCATTGTGTGCTTCTAGCATTATGTGCTTCTATTGGAATAGAAAATACCAATATATTTTTATTGATTTGTTTCTTTGAATTTTTATAAACTATCTGAAATCCTTTTGGAAATAGGCAGAGTAAAATAAAGGAGTAACTTTTAATGAGACATCAGAAAAAGTTTCAATCCCTTTTGATATGGAAATAGAATGAATAGTTACCATCTTCCAGTAAAAAAATAATTTCTTGTGCTATTTTTATGAATGATGATTTGATAAAGAATACTAAATGATGTCAGTACAGATTCATTCTCTCCAGAAAATATGCTGAGCATCTACCGTGTACAAATCACTACTGTAAGCCTCAGGAGGTAATAGGAAATTTGATAGAAGCTTAAAGAGTAGCAACAAAGATCTGATTTTTTGTGTATCAGAATTCTATGAATTGGCCACAACTTTCCTGTACTTCTCACAAATACAATAACTTAGAGAAATGGTAGATAATATGCTCATGTTTTCAGTCTGTTCTTTAACAGAATCTCTTTAAAATACCAAAAGAAGGCTTTGAAGTAAGTGTAACTTGGGCAAATTTAGATGGAAGTAGGATAGAAGCATAGATATATTCTCTGTAATGCTTCCTTTAAAGGAAACTTACCTTGACAGTAAGAGGCTGATGGGACCACAAAGTCATCACGAAATCTTAATGCCTGGACTGTGTAGAAAACCTTTATTCATTGCAGCACTATTCACAGTAGCAAAAACATGAAACCAACCATGCTTCCCATCGAAAGAGGACTGGATTTTTTTTTTTAATGTGATACGTATACATGATGAACTACTACACAGCCATAAAGGACAAAATTATGAACGTCACAGCAACTTGGATGGACTTCGAGTCTATAAT
>NW_007258387.1:419283-427116 GCF_000164805.1 Carlito syrichta | reverse complement strand
AAACAACCTCATCAACAAGGGTATCTGCATAATGAACATTTGCATACCTAACTCTGAATTGTACTCCACATCTTTAAAATTAAAAAAAATAAAGCCTTTATTCAGGCACTTGGTTTGACTTGGCCCAGATGTTGTGGAAAGGTAATAGAGAATTCAGGGTTCTAGTCCACTGGCCCTTGGTGACCTCAGGAGAGTATTTTTTTTTTGTATTTTATGTGACTTTAGATATAATGCACATGATGTAGTAAGTACTAATATTTGCTAATCTCCTTCCACTTTCCCTACCTTACTAAACAGTAAACGATTATTTCATATCTATACATACCTATATGGGAATAATGGATTGTATAACATTAAGCTAGCAAACAAATTTACCCTGAAAATAAAATAAATATGCCATTTCAATGTTAACTTAATCGTTAGGGTAAATCAGATGCCAAAAAGGTATCATTTCCTTTCTTTAATGGAGTACAGATAGAAAATGCTGTGTCCGAGTGGTGTTTAGAGAAGACGAAATGGAAATAGCCTCACAAAGTAGCACTATTATAGTGGTCTTTTCAGACACAAACTTTCTTCAATAGATCAAAACTCATATTTTTTTGAGCTATTGAATTTGGATGGAAATCTAGATGCTTCTCTTTCCAAATTTAGACTACGTCATTTTTTTCTCTTTTATTATTGTTATTATTTTACTTTAAAGATGTGGGGTACCATTTAGAATTAGGTACATAAGTGGTCAACTTACAGGTGAAGTTTGGGCTTCCCATTTGTCCTCACTGTGCCTGGTTTAGCATCAGGTATCTTTATTGAAGTTATGTGACTCCCCATCCACTGGACTTGGAATAAAATCCAAACTCTTAACAACAGCCTACAAAGCTTGTAGAAACGCAGCCTTAACCATCTTATCTCCTACTCTTCCTGCTTTCTTACTGATTGTCTGGGCACTCTATTCTTGTCTTCCATGAGCATTTGAGTTCAGATTCAACTTGGGATCTTTGCCCATACTTCACCATGTCCACAGTGATTTTGTTCTAGACTTCACATGGTTATTTCCTACCATCACTCAAGTTTCAGCACCAATATTGCCCCCTCAAAAGAGACTTTTTTAACTCTCCCATTTGAAGCATATACCCAACAAAACCACTTTCTTTCCTATCATCTAGTTTTGTTTTCTTCATAGTACTTCTTGATATCTGAAAATGTTAACCTATGAATTTATTTTTATCTTATTACTTAAGATCAAAAAGACCAGAGACCTTGTCTATCTTGTACTTACTTGATGATTAATAAATACTTGTTGAATGAATGAATGAACATAATTCCATACTACTTTAAAATATCTCAAAGGATATATTATTTTGATCATTAATAAGGATATTTTGCATTTTAACAGACAAGTTGAACTAATTTGTTAAGAAATTGTTTTTCCTGATGTCTACTCAAAAATCTTAATCTTTTAGCAAGGACTGGTTTTTTGTTTTTTGTTTTTTCTTGTTCTGTTCATCTCAGAATAGATTTCACATATTTAATTTTTTTCTCTGGAAATTGTAATTCTTTAGTCTTCTCTCTTTGGTTCTATGTATTAATTTTTTTTTTTTTTTTGAGTTGGAGTCTCATTCCGTCGCCCAAACTGGAGTGCAGTGGCCGCTCCCGGCCACCGCAGCCTCTACCTGCTGGGCTCCGGCAATCCTTCTGCCTCAGTCTTCCAAGTAGCTGGAACTACAGGCGCGCGCTACCACTCCTGGCTAGTTTTTGATTTGTTGTAGAGATGAGGTCTCACCAAGTTGCCCAGGTGGTTCTCGAAACTTCAGGCTCAGGCAATCCACTCACCTCGGCCTCCCAAAGTGCTGAGATTACAGGCTGAGCCACCGAGCCCAGCCACTGTATTAATATTCTAACAATGTGGATGTCTGCTTCTTCCCTGAAATCTATTCAAATTTCCTACCTTGTTCTAAATTTTAGAAACTTGCAAAGGCAGCCATTACATGAAGAATGTTGTGACCAGTACAGAATGCAGTTGAATCATAATTTAATTCACAAAGGGGTAGATTGGGCATTACTAGCAATTTTTTCCTTTTTTTCATAATGAAAATTAAAATTTTATTACTATAGTTCATATGCATGTAGAAATATTAAAGTTATATTCTTTATAATCATAATTTCTTGTGTTCAGCATTTTTGAAATAAAGATGGCTTAAGGTTTCCAGACTTTTAAGATGTAGCTAAATAACTTTAAAAATGTGAGTAACCAAAAACTAATTCTTTCTTCAAATCTTAATTGAAAATTAATTTCTTTCTGTCCTTCCTTCTTTGCCATGATTTTCAACAATATTACCTTCAATTTGTTGGATAGCCTCTAACATCTGGGCTGCACAAATCCAGTCAATGACAGTTGACATTATAGAGCTGTTCATGGCATGCCAGACTCTGCATCACTTTTGAAGCAGTCTCTTAAAGAATCTAAAAGATAGCTGGCCTTGGTGGCTCAGCCTGTAATCCCAGCGCTTTGGGATCCTGAGGTGAGTGGATTGCCTGAGCCTGCGGGTTTGAGACCTGTCTGGGCAACTTGGTAAGACCTCATCTCTACAATAATCAAAAATTAGTTGGGCGTGGTAGTGCGCGCTTGTAGTTCCAGCTACTTGAAAGGCTGAGGCAGAAGGATTGCTAGAGCCCAGCAGGTCGAGGCTGTGGTGACTGGGAGCGTGCCACTGCACTCCAATCTGGGCGACAGAGTGAGACTCCAACCCAAAAAAATTTTAAAAAAGAATCTAAAAGATATCGGGTCCAGTTTCATGAATATAGTTAGAAAGTTATTTACTCTGCAAGTAAAAATAATGTCATCATGCAGGAATATGGCCATAAATATTAGCCATATTTCTGTTAAATTATTTTCCAATTATGATTTTTGTTATTATTTATATGCTCTTAATGGGCATATTAAAATAACAAATGAAATTAATTAATGCATTTTGGCATTATATTATAATCATAAGAGAAAAATTAGGCTATTAAAAGTGTTCTAGGATTTAAAATAATTTTTTTCTCTTTCAGTTTTTATACCTAAGGACTGAATAATTCAAAGTTATATTATCTAATAATAATATACACAAATATCCTTCATGCTTGCATTATTTAATCTGCCTGAATAAATCTGTCACTTTTAATTAAGTGCTCAATATTTTAGCATCATCAATTATTTCCAGCTAGTAATACTTTGCTGTGTAAAAACTATTGAACCAATAGTGTCACACAGCAAAAGATTATACTGTACAAATTTTAGATTAATTTAAAGAATAATTGGTTGAAGCACTTAATATAAGATAAACTGGATATGAAATGAAAACTACAGAAAAAAATTAGAAATTAGTATTGCTTCCCCTAAACTGACACTAAGTACTTATGTATAGATAAGCAAATAGAATTACCAGTATGCAAGCCAGTCATACAATGGCAAATGTCATTAAAGATATCATATTATCTGTATGATAGGTCTGTTTCTCTTATAATCTTATTTAAAAACTATCATTAAAACAAAAATCTGAAATATGTTGAGGAATGTAATTTTGAAAAAACAATAAGAACTAATATTTCTGTCCACACCTTGAATTTGATGACAGATAAATTGCCCTAAATATAATTCTCATCTAGGAATAGATATATTATCATTTTCCTCCTGTGATTCACTTCTACATCATATGAAGCCCTAGTTTTTTTGCTTGTTTGTTTCTTTCTTTCTTTCTTCATCTGAGTTGGTAGTTATAGCTCCAGGAGTAGAGAGCAAAAAAACCCAGTAGTGTCTGTAAAGGTCAATCTTAGTCATAGATAAAGGAGATGGACATTTGTGGGGTATTATTTCAGAGGCCTCAAGAAAAGTTCCTGTTCCCAAAATATATTCTTACCAGTTCCAAAGTTTATTCTATAAGATACATTATTTTACCTCCGTTAGGCATAAGACTAAAATTAAGAGTTCTCCAAAGACACGACACTTTGACTTAAATTTACAGCAATATTTACTGTCAAAGGCATTCTAGACAGAAGGAGAATGCAGGCAGATAGGTAGACAGAGACAGAGCAAAGTATAAAGATCCTGGGTCCCCAATGTGGGGGGAGTTGGTGGGAAATTGTGGCACATTCAGGTCAAAGGGCACACTCCTGGGTTTAAATTACTTAGCCTCTGTGAGTCCTAGAATAAACATTTGTAAAATAAGAGTCCAAAAAATGTCTAACCTAAAGACTTTATTATTTTTTGGAGGGAGGGTGAAATAGAAAATTAAATGAGTAAAATAAATTTGCACCATGTAAAGTGCTTAGCTTAGTGCCTAACACATAAAAGGCATAAAATGATGTTAGTTGCCATAATTATCCTTGTTCCTAAAAGTAAAAAGAAAAATTCTCATTGAAGATAAATCAGGTATACATGGCTGTATGCCTGGAAAAATCATGAAGGAATGTTAATCAGACTAGAGGCCATTTTAGATTGCCCCTACCATGAGACTATCTGGTCCTTTGTCCAAATAATTATGCACCTAGTAATACCACTAGTTCAGAAAGCCATTCTGCAATTATGCTGGGGTGAAAGAAAATTCCATTTTGCCCTGACTCCTCATGTAAACCTGCAGAAGCTTGTATTCTCAGGGACAATTCAATTTGATAAAAGTTATATGTTTGACATATGGAATAGAATATCAGACAGAGGGGTTCTGGTTCAAGATGGCTAACTAGAAGCAGTTAGTGGGCACTCCTCTCAGAGAGGGACTTAAATAGCAACTAAACACTAGCTCTTTAGGTGGATTGTCTGGGAGAGCACACTAAAGTTCACTAGAGAAGCAACAGAAACCACAGAGAGTGAAGAAGCATGAGACCAGGCAACCTGCAAAGCTGGCCCTGCCATGGAACCTGGAGAAGATTTCTAAAGTGGGGAAATGATGAGAGTGAGAGAATTCCCAGTGCTGCATACCTCCACCGCAGACCTTTACTATCCTAATCATGAAAGTGCTCCTACAGCCAAATTCTATGAAATGTACAAAGAAGAGCTGCTACCATACAGCTAAAACGATTCCAAAGTATCAAGGAGAAGAGATTCCTCCCTAAGTCGTTCTACTAAATCAATATCATTCTAATATCAAAATCTGGCAAAGCCACAACAAACAAATCTATAGACCAATATCCCTGAATGGGGATATATGGATATAGATGCAAAAATCCTCAACAAAATACTTGCAAACCACATATAATAGTACATCAAAAAGATTATTCATCATGATCAGGCGAGCTTTATTCCTGGGATGCAAGTTTGGTTCAACATATGCAAATCAATAAATGTAATCTATCTACCACATAGAAATAATTAAAAACAAGAATTATTTGACATTGTCATCTAAATAGATGCAGAAGAAACATTCACTAAAATTCAATATCCCGCTGGGCTCGGTGGCTCAGCCTGTAATCCCGCGCCTTTGGGAGGCTGAGGTGACTGGATTGCCTGAGTCCGTGGGTTCGAGACCCGCCTGGGCAGCGAGACCTCATCTCTACAATAAATCAAAAAATCAGCCAGGCGTGGTAGCGCACGCCTGTAGTTCCAGCTACTTAGAAGGCTGAGGCAGAAGGATCGCCAGAGCCCAGCAGGTCGAGGCTGCGGTGGCCGGGAGAGGCCACTGCACTCCAGTCTGGGTGACAGAGTAAGACTCCAACTCAAAGAAAAAGAAAGAAAGAAAGAAAGAAAGAAATATCTTCTGAAACATATTTTGAAATACTTTTATTTTAGCTTCATTTATAAAATATATTTTCATGGGCCAATGCTTCCAGGTTGACATTTATTTGACCTCATTCCTTTAAAGATTTGATTACATTTCTTCTGGTTTCCATTACTTCTTTTGAGAAGTCTGCTCTTAGTTTTATTGTCTTTTTCATAACGTATCTTGTTTTCTCCCTCTAGATATTTGCAAGATTTTCTTTTTGCTTTTGCTTTTCAGCAGTTTTAGTGTGATGTGCTTAGGTGTAATTTTCTTTGTAGTCATCCTACTTTATTTCATATTGCTTCCTGAATATTTGACTTGATATATTAATATTTTTAGAAGTTTTAAAAATGTGTTTTCTCTTCAAATATTGCTTCATTTCCTTTTATCTCTCACCTGTCCTCTGAGATTTCAATTATACATTAGACTTTCACTGTCTCTTTTCTCATTTGTGTTTTTCATATCCTTTTTATTTTCTAGCCTTCTACCTAAATATTTCCTGCTAAAATATCTTCCAGATTATTAATTTCTCTGGCTATGTCTGATGGCCTTAGTTAATTTCAGTTATTGCATTTTAGCACAAGAATTTTCTTTTCATTCTCTTGATCTCTGTCTTAAATGCAATAATTATAGTTATTTTAAACTTCATATTTGATCATTCAATATTCAGATTATCTATGAACCTATTCATATTGTTTGCTTTATCTATTGCTCTTTTGTTGTTTTCTGGCATAACTAATAATTTTTTATTAAGTGTAGTGTATTATGAATTAAATAAATTCGTCTTTCAATTATGTTCCTTTTCTCCAGAGAGGATTTGATTTTCTTTCCTGGCATTTAAATAAAGTATAGGTGTGTCACCTTGATGTTAACTTAGACGGAGCTTATTTGAGACTATGTTTCAAGATTTCAGAAGACTGGTTTCTTTCCAGTTTTTTTATTTTTTCTCCTTAGATGTAGTTATCAGTTGTCTCTTTAGATAGTCTGGAGTAAAACCAGGGATTCTTTACCGTGGTGGACACCTGAGTTAAATTTTTGTCTTTCCAACTCAATGGACTGCTGACATTTCTACTTAGCTCTCAGCTCTTTTGCTACTTAGTGGCAACATTCTTTCTGATTTGTTAATCTCTTAACCTAAGCATGTGCAGTTTAGAAAAAAGTTTGTGAATAAGAATATAAAGAAACAAAATATTTCTGTACAACTGTTCAATGTTTTTGTGTTTTAAGTTGTGTTATTACAAAAGAGTCAAAAAGTTTTGTTTTTTAATTAAGAGTTTATAAGGGAAACAGCAACAGTAACCTAGAGATTAACTTATTATTGAAGAAAGAAATTTTTTGGTAATGTAGTATAGCCTAAGTATACAGTTTGTAGTAGGCTATAAGTTTGGGTAAGTACACTCTATAGTGGTAAGTGAATGTGAAGGCCTTGGACATTATTGTATACTACTGTAGGCTTTATAAGTACTGTACACGTTGTTATATTGACAATAATACAAGAAGAAATAGATGTATTCCTTACCACAGCAAGGGAGTTTAATTACCTCTATGAAAACTAATAAATCAGTCAAACATGAGTAAATATGTAAGAGGTCTGAAAAATACAATAAACAAGTGTAAATAGAAGTTTATATCCAAGAAGTAGAGAATACACATTTGTGGAAAGCAAACATGTAACATTTATGAAATCAGACTACATACTAGTCCCCCCAATTAAATCTCAAAAAATCAGTATCATATATCCTCCCTTCTCACTTTACTTTATTTTATATAGTAAAATAAAGTTTAAAATCAAGAGCAAAAAGATAAACTGAAATTACTCAGAAATTTGAGTATTTATGTATAAATAATTTGTGGGTCTAAAAAAATAATAAAGCATTTAGAATAAAATGCCAGTGAAAATAATACATATTAGAACATTTGTAGTGGTAAGAAGGAATTGCATAGCTTAATTGCATATTCAAAAAAGAAAGACTAGCCCGTTCGGTGGCTCAGCCTGTAATCCCGCGCCTTGGGAGGCTGAGGTGAGTGGATTGCCGGAGCTCGCGGGTTCGAGACCCGCCTGGGCAGCGAGACCTCATCTCTACAATAAATCAAAAAA
>NW_007258387.1:401816-419232 GCF_000164805.1 Carlito syrichta | reverse complement strand
GGCCGGGAGCGGCCACTGCACTCCAGTCTGGGTGACAGAGTGAGACTACAACTTAAAAAAAAAAAGAAAGACTGAAAATTGTTTAGTTATTTAACTCAAGAAAATAGATCTAGAACAGTGGCTGGGATGCAATGACATAAAGGGAAAAATTGCATGGATGAGGGCAGAAATTCATAATACAGAAAAAGAAATAAGGGTATGCACAAAAAAGGACAAAAGCTGATTTTTTGAAATGACTGATTTTTTAAAAATTATAAAGACAAAGGAAATTCTCGTATAAGTGATATTGAAACTGAGAAAGGGGAAACAACTATAGATAAAAATTAAAAGAACACACTATGACTCTTAATGACAAATTTTAGAGCAAAAATACAAAGTAGTAAAATTGGTTAAAAAATAAACTAAAGCAAATATACAAGCACTATTGTAGTCAAATCTGAGCTCAAACCTATTCTCCAGGAGCCTTGTTTGTGTATAAGTGTTTTGTTTTGTTTTTTTAATAAGTCTCACTCTGTCGCCCAGACTGGAGTGCAGTGGCATGCTGCTCACAGCCACCACAGCCTCGACCTGCTGGGCTCAGGTGATCCTTCCTTCTTAGCCTTCTAAGAACTACAGGAATGCCCCACCATGCCTGGCTAATTTTTTGATTTATTATAGAGATAAGGTCTCATCAAGTTACCCAGGTGATCTCAAACCTGTGGGCTCAGGCAATCCTCTCACCTCAGCCTCCCAAAGTGCTGGGATTATAGGCATGAGCCACCCTACCTGACCAACTCACTTTTGTGTATGTATGTGTGTGTGTGTGTTGGAGACTCACTCCATCATCCTGTCTGGAGTGCAGTGGCATGCTCATGGTCACTCCAGCATCAACCTGCTGGGCTCTGGTGATCCTTCTGCCTCAGCTTTCCAAGTAGCTGAAACTACAGGACTGTACCACCATGCTTGGCTAATTTTTTTATTTGTTGTAGAGATGAGATCTTGCCAAGTTGTCCAGGTTGGTCTCAGACCCGTGGGCTTAGGCAATCCTCTCACTTCAGCCTCCCAAAGTGCTGTGATTATAGGCATAAGCCACCACACCCTGTGGTTGCTTTATTTGGCTGCATAGGTAATCCCCAAGCATCTGGGTACAGAGTTATACCCAAGGCTATCAAAGAACTGAAATCTTCTTGAAGAAGGAACCCATTTTTTTCCTCAAATTTTGTTCTTCTGAAGCATCTGATGCAGAAACTTATTTAATTCTTGAAAATGCCACTCTATACAGGGTGCAAATTTGATGAGAGTGGGAGCAGGGTGTTCAGTTAATGAGCTCTTGATGTGTTATTGCTGTTCATGAAAATGTTCGTTTTGCTCTTCTATTGATGTAAGCATCATAAAAATATGTCATTAGAAATGTAACTTGTCATTAGAAATATAACTTGAAGATGTTTAGTCAGGTGTAGTGGCACATATCTGTAGTCCCAGCTTCTCAAGAGGCTGAGGCAGGAGGATTGCTTGAGCCCAGGAGTCTGAGTTGTGGTGAGCTATGATTGCATCACTGCACTCCAGCCTGAGCAACAAAGTGAGAGCCTCGAATTAAAAAAAAAAAAAGAAGTAGCAGGGCTCAGTGGCTCAGCCTGTAATCTCGCGCCTTGGGAGGCTGAGGTGAGTGGATTGCCTGAGCCCGCGGGTTCGAGACCCACCTGGGCAACTTGGCGAGACCTCATCTGTACAATAAATCAAAATGAGCCGGGCATGGTAGCACGCACCTGTAGTTCCAGCTACTTGGAAGGCTGAGGCGGAAGGATCACTGGAGCCCATCGCATTGAGGCAGCGGTGGCTGGGAGCAGCCACTGCACTCCAGTCTGGGCAATGGAGTGAGACTCCAACTCAAAAAAAAAAAAAGAAGAAAAGGAAAAAAATCGTTGCTTATCTATCCTCAGAGATTAAATTTCCATGGCATATTTAACTATCAAAAAATATAGTATTTATTTCTTTATGTTTTGTGCTCCCTTTACTTATAGATATTAAATCATGAGCCTGGGGCCTTGGCTATGAATTCCATAATATGCTAAAACAATTTTCAAATAAAATAAAACAGTAATACACTAAAATATAACTGAAATGATGCTTCCTAAATATTTTTTCATTGATAACGATGTAAATTAAGGCTACTGTGGAAATTCTTCAATCTGACTACATTTAAAAATAGCTTCTAACACAACATTGCCATGAACAAGTTATTGTTGCTGATTTATTAAATTAGATGTGAAGTAAGAATAAAACACTAGAAAAACAACATCTGTGATTCTATACAAATTCATAGAGATTTAAAGAGAAAGAAATACTACCATTTTTAAATTTTGAACCAAACCAAAGTTAATTTCAGATTATCTCATCAAAATATTCTATATCACAGATGAGTCCATTTCAAGTCACAGAGGCACAGGTGATTACTTCCTACCAGGTTCATATTTTTAAAATAAAGGGTTCGGTTCTGTAGATGAAAAATATATGGGTAGATAATGCAATAAAAGAAAATTTGTAAATCAGAGGTGGAAATTACTTTTTTAGTATTCCAAGTTGAATAATAATTTTCAGTAGTACAAGGCTATACAGATATATTTGAACGCTAAAAAGAAAAAATTCTACCAGGATATTGCAGTGCTAGTACTGTTGCAGGTTTTTGTTTGCTTCTGTGTGTGTGTGTGTGTGTGTGTGTGTGTGTGTGTGTGTGTGTGTGTGTTGGAGTCTCACTCTGTCACCCAGGCTGGAGTGCCATGCCATACTTACGGCCACCCCAGCGTCGACCTGTTGGGCTCTGGTGATCTTTCTGCCTCAGCCTTCCAAGTAGCTGGAACTACAGGCACACACTACCACACCTGGCTCATTTTTGATTTTTTGCTGTAGAGAAGAGGTCTGAACACATGGTCTCAGGCAATCCACTCACCTCAGCCTCCCACAGTGCTGGAATTACAGGCTGAGCCACCGAGCCTGGCTCTGTTATAGTTTTTACAGGAGTATTTAAAAGACAAATATCCATTTTTATTATAGCAAGTTGTCATATGGTGACTACAACTTTTGAGAAGACATTACAAATTTTATGAAAATTACTTAGATTTAATGTTGTTACATATAAAATAAATTTCTATAACATATCACTAAAATATGGCCGGGCTCGGTGGCTCAGCCTGTAATCCCGCGCCTTTGGGAGGCTGAGGTGAGCGGATTGCCTGAGCCCGCGGGTTTGAGACCCGCCTGGGCAGCAAGACCTCATCTCTACAATAAATCAAAAAAATCAGCCGGGTGTGGTAGTGCATGCCTGTAATTCCAGCTACTCGGAAGGCTGAGGCGGAAGGATCGCCGGAGCCCAGCAGGTCGAGGCTGCGGTGGCCGGGAGTGGCCACTGCACTCCAGTCTGGGTGACAGAGTGAGACTCCAACTCAAAAAAAACAAAAACAAAAACATATCACTAAAATAATGTCTATAGATGTATATTAATACATGTATATGTGTATAACATATATACCTGTATTTTATATATGTATTATGTATGTGTATATATATATACATACACACACACGTACATACATACACACACACTATGGTATACTAGGCAGAAATGTTTTCCGATATATTTCCATGTACTGAACCTTACATATATTACTATAGATTTCTTTGCCTTTTTATAGGTAGAAAAGTTTTATAACCTGACATGGGACATTTGTCACAGAGGATGACAGCCCCATAAATTTTAGCTTGGCTATCTACCTCCCCCTTGGATTTAAGAAACACATTTTGATGATTCACACACACAGCATAAGGGTAACAATGACAACAAAATGACTTCAGGCTATATAAGCCCATAAATAAAAGAAAATCAAACCTTTCATACAAGTAATCCACATAAGAAATCATTTTGTAAAATTGGAGAAACCTGTTCCAAATAGGCATAATGGGTGCAAGTCTGTAAAAAGAAGAAATATATAAGTTTGGACTTTTCATTTTTTTAGCACATTCACACAGAGTTCAGCCCTCCTCACAAAAATTATTTTGGAGCTTTATGGTGTTTAGGATAAGTTTTCTTCCACTTCCTTGCTTTTTGAAACATGCTCAATAAAATGCAATTAATTAGTAGTAGGAATCAATCATTTGTTTTCCACAATTAACCATATTGGCAAGAACAGTGCTTCCCCAACCTTAATGGACATATAAACCACCCAGGGATCTTAGTAACATGCTGATTCAGTAGGTCTGAAATGTGACTGAATTTCTAGTAAGTTTCCAAGTGATACTGATGCTGCTGGCCAGCAGACCATTTACCATATACCAGGGGACTCAATGACTTCAGCCATCGTTATTTGTTTTCATCCCCTTTCACATACAAGCAGTCAACAAACAAATACTGAGCATGAACTGCAAACCAACCTCTGAGCCCTCCAACCTTTCTTCAAGGTGAGAAAATCTTGTGAAAGAAGGTAGGCTTGGGAATCAGACAGATTTGGGTGAAGGTACAAAATATTTCATTTACTTGTGTGATCCTGGGCACATTCTATCAACTCCCTTAGCCTCCATTTTCTTTCTTTATTTTTAAATTTTTTATTCCAAAGATGTGGAGTACAACTCAGGGTTAGATATACAAATGTTCATTATGCAGGTACACTTGATGAGGTGTGCCCTGCCCCCCTCCTGCAGATTCCCATTACTGCCAATCCCATTTTCTTACCTGTAATCACGGGTTAATAAAAACGATCTTCCATTCATTTAAAACATATTGAAACACATTTATACAATGTGGCAGGCACTGTTCCAGCCCTTGGAATGGGTTAGTCAGAGAATGGACATAGATTTCCCCCTCATACATCCTTTGTGTGGAAATGGTGCATATGAGTAGGCCATGGCACACACCTGTCACTCAAAAATGGTAGTAATGAGCTTGATTGAGTTGCTTTCAACTCATGTTTTCCAGGGAACAAGCAGGCCTGCTATTTTCTTAAAATTTCAAAGAAGTTCTCACTAACACAGTGCCTTATTATACACTAGACATGATTTTAAGTGCTTCACACGTGTCTAAACTCATATAATCCTCATGCAACCCAAAAGGAAGGTTGTCATTCTCATTTAACAAGGATAAGAAGACAGTTGCTCAGAGAGGAAATTAAGAAGTTCTCCAGGGTCATAGAGCTAGAAAATAGTAGAGCTGGGATCCAAACTCAGATAGTTTGGCTTCAGAGACCCTAATCTTAAACACAACACCTTGAGTAATGAAATTAGAACCATTTAAACAAGTCCAGAAGAAAAGTTCAATTCGTGTATTGAAGAAAATAGCTCCAAACTGTGTATTTGTTAGGCTTATTGTGCCCTCTGGCGGAAAACCAAGGAAGTAAAAGAAAATGAACATTAAGTGCAATAAGAAGGGAAACAGCAAGTTCACCGACATCCTTAGCTCTTGAAACTTTTGCAAGTTCATGAAAATGGCAGG
This sequence comes from Carlito syrichta, assembly GCF_000164805.1. Lineage (NCBI taxonomy): Eukaryota > Metazoa > Chordata > Mammalia > Primates > Tarsiidae > Carlito > Carlito syrichta. The sequence goes on along the minus strand of NW_007258387.1, from coordinate 413,774 downwards.
AAAATCTTCTAGTTGAAGACATAAGAACACTGAGTAAGATCTAAGCAATCAACACAACGGAGATCCCTCACATACTGACTACACACAGTAACACCTCTAAGTGACATCTACGCAAACGTGGTAAAATCTCAGGGGATAAACATTAGAGTTACAAATATTACTAGAAAAAAAATTTTTTAAGTGAAAAAGTATTTATCGGCAGACCAAAAAGCATGATCACAAATATCTCAGGAATAAATTGCTAACAGGAAATGTGGCATTCCTTTCATTGTCCTGCTGGAATTTTCCAGATCCATAAGTTCCCAGGATGATGCCTTCCTAAGGTCTTAAAAACCAGTGCTACAATCATTTCGCTCCCAAGAAAAAGCTTGTGTGCAATACCATATTATTTCTTTGCTCATCAGACTTTGCACTCAAGTAATTAAAGCCAATAGGTGTTAAATCCAACTCGACAGTTGCACAGCATTTTATATGAAGTCATCTACACTGACACATTTCCTGTACTAGGGCAGCTGAGGAAGGGTGGGAAGTGTTGCTCTCTTATGTCTCTCTTCCTTCTTCCCTTCAGTCCTCATTTCCTGGAGGCCAGGACACCCTCAGAAAGAAATGATATTCCCTCTATTCCCTGGAGTAGTGAGAAACTGTCAACTACCCTTTGTAGCTAGGGATTATCCTCTCGTCTGCTTATAGGGGCTCTCAGGAATATGGTGATGGCACTAGAGATTGCTGGTGCATCCTCTTCTGAGAATCTGTGATTTTACGTAGTTTATCTAGAAAGAATATGATCTATGCCTTGGGCATTGAAAATTGATTTTTCAGTAGATAGATCCACTGGCATTACACTATTATATACTCGTTTATCCGCTTACAATCCATCCTCTGCTCATGTAAAGTGTTTCTAATTTATCCTCTGGAATGAAGAAAAGCAATCCTTAAGAATATTGAAATATTTTGCTTCACAAGTTTAGTTTAGTTTGATTTTTTTTAAGTAGTACTAGTCCTTAAAAATAACTACTTAAGCCGGACTCGGTGGCTCAGCCTGGGCAGGCGAGACCTCATCTCTACAATAAAATAAAAAAATTAGCTGGGCGTGATAGCGCATGCCTGTAATTCCGGCTACTCGGAAGGCTGAGGCGGAAGGATCACCGGAGCCCAACAGGTCGAGGCTGCGATGGCCGGGAGCGGCCACTGCACTCCAGTCTGGGCAACAGAGTGAGACTCCAACTCAAAAATAAAAATAAAAAATAAAAAAAACTAACTACTTAAAGGTATTCAGAACTTGGGTCACCAATGTGTGTATTTATTTGGATTGTTACAATCTCCAATACCACCTCTGAATTTCCTCTTCTGCCATCCTATTAAGTCTTTAAAAAAATAAAGTATTCAGCCAGGTAAGGAAGCTTATACCTTAAATCCCAGGACTTTGGAAGGCTGAGGCGACAGAATTGCTTGAACCCAAGAGTTCAAGACCAGCCTAGGTAGCATTAAGTAAGACCTTGTCTCTATATAAATACACACACACACACACACACACACACACACACACACACAATAATTAGCCGGGCATAGTGGTGCCCCTGTAATCCCATCTTCTCAGGAGGCTGAGCAGAGGAATTGCCAGAGCTCAGGAAGTCAAGGCTGTGGTGAGCCATGATCATGCTACTGTACTCCAACCTGAGTGACAGAGGGATATCCTGACACACACACACACACACACACACACACACACACAATAATTAGCCGGGCATAGTGGTGCCCCTGTAATCCCATCTTCTCAGGAGGCTGAGCAGAGGAATTGCCAGAGCTCAGGAAGTCAAGGCTGTGGTGAGCCATGATCATGCTACTGTACTCCAACCTGAGTGACAGAGGGATATCCTGACACACACACACACACACACACACACACACACACAATAATTAGCCGGGCATAGTGGTGCCCCTGTAATCCCATCTTCTCAGGAGGCTGAGCAGAGGAATTGCCAGAGCTCAGGAAGTCAAGGCTGTGGTGAGCCATGATCATGCTACTGTACTCCAACCTGAGTGACAGAGGGATATCCTGACACACACACACACACACACACACACACACACACAATAATTAGCCGGGCATAGTGGTGCCCCTGTAATCCCATCTTCTCAGGAGGCTGAGCAGAGGAATTGCCAGAGCTCAGGAAGTCAAGGCTGTGGTGAGCCATGATCATGCTACTGTACTCCAACCTGAGTGACAGAGGGATATCCTGACACACACACACACACACACACACACACACACACAATAATTAGCCGGGCATAGTGGTGCCCCTGTAATCCCATCTTCTCAGGAGGCTGAGCAGAGGAATTGCCAGAGCTCAGGAAGTCAAGGCTGTGGTGAGCCATGATCATGCTACTGTACTCCAACCTGAGTGACAGAGGGATATCCTGACACACACACACACACACACACACACACACACACAATAATTAGCCGGGCATAGTGGTGCCCCTGTAATCCCATCTTCTCAGGAGGCTGAGCAGAGGAATTGCCAGAGCTCAGGAAGTCAAGGCTGTGGTGAGCCATGATCATGCTACTGTACTCCAACCTGAGTGACAGAGGGATATCCTGACACACACACACACACACACACACACACACACACAATAATTAGCCGGGCATAGTGGTGCCCCTGTAATCCCATCTTCTCAGGAGGCTGAGCAGAGGAATTGCCAGAGCTCAGGAAGTCAAGGCTGTGGTGAGCCATGATCATGCTACTGTACTCCAACCTGAGTGACAGAGGGATATCCTGACACACACACACACACACACACACACACACACACAATAATTAGCCGGGCATAGTGGTGCCCCTGTAATCCCATCTTCTCAGGAGGCTGAGCAGAGGAATTGCCAGAGCTCAGGAAGTCAAGGCTGTGGTGAGCCATGATCATGCTACTGTACTCCAACCTGAGTGACAGAGGGATATCCTGACACACACACACACACACACACACACACACACACATTTTTAAAGGGACTTTTAACTCTTAGGATAAGATAAATTCTTTTTTTCTAATATGTGAAGAAATATATGAGGAGATTTACTTTTCTTCAGAGTAGCAAAGGGACATATGAGGATATTAGTCTTCCTACCTTGAATTTACACAGCAGTGCTCTAGCGTACCTCTCTTATAGCATGTATCACTTCTCCAGAAACCACAGAAGCTCCTTCACTGATTCGTCTCTGAATCAATCTCAGGTCACAAGACAATATTTTACACGTTTAAACAAAGAAGGAGAAGGAACAAAGAAAGGGACAATACTTTTCATTATTCAAGATTCTTACCTCTTGGGACAAGTAATTTTCTTTCCATTCTATTAGCATAATATTTTGCTTACTTTGCATTTATTTCATTTTGTCTTCCACTATAGTTAATTTAGGTTTTTTTTTTTTCTTTTCCTCCACCTCCTGGACCTCATCTACTGGACTTCTTACCTGAGCTACAAAGCCTAGAAATTTATTTGAGTGATTATTTGCCTAATTTCCTCCAGAAAGGTTCATAACTAGTACCACTCTAGATGCCTAAATGTTAATCCATTATATACAATAGATGCCATAGGTGATTAAACTTCATGTCTCTCCTGGAAACCTGGTTGAGAAAGGCATTACCTAGCATACTTCACTGGACACAGAAAGTACTCAAATGCGTTTTTTTAAAATAAACAGATAAATGAATAGTTGTAAACTTCTAAGTGTGAGTTTTGAGGTCATTTGAAGGCCCATTCTGTCCATGCTTTGACAAAACAATTTTCTAGTAATAAAGTTACTTTTTCTTCTCATCCACTGAGAACAAAAATCTTTTCAATTCTCAGGAGTAAATAATATAGATGATGGAAAATTTAGCATCATCTAGTCTTATCAAAATTATAGAATTATTTAACAGAGAACTTTATTATTTTTGAATGCCATAAACATTTAGATATTTTGTAAGCATGAACATGTAGTCTGCAATAAAAAATGTACAATAGCTATATGTATTTATTATGTCTTAGAGATTGCATTAGCACTTTTCCTGTATTTTCTAATTTAGTGATTATGTTGTTAATGTTAGGCTGTATCACCCTCTCTTTATAAGTATGAAAAACAAAGTTTATAGATGCTAAAAACTTGCTCAAGATTAAATATAAGATTGCAAACCAGAGATATTTGATGGAAATCGATCTTTTCATTTTGAGACACTACTATCTCACACGTGCTTTGGGCAAGTCCAAGTTCAGGTATATTTAATATATAGCTATGTAGGCTCTTCTGTTTTTGGTTTGGGTTATTTTTTACACATTGGCAACATAGAATTATATTAATAAAATGTAGTGGAAATTTAACTATCAGTGCTTAAAAGAAATAAGTGAGAAGCTTCCTCCTTTTCACTTCCTTTCTAGTGTAAGCCACTTCTTTTCACTTAGGTTTGTCTCTTCTATAATCCTCAAATGAATATAAAGTCCAAGTCTTTTGAAACCAATTGACAAAGTGCAAACCAAGTGCAGCTGAACTCTTAAACTATTATTTTTATTCCCATCTATCTCCAATATGTAAAAAGATTTTCAACCAAAAAATATGCCTTAAGAAACAAACAAAAAGAGTTTATGTAAAATGATTCTTTGCAAACCTAAATGTATAGGTTCTTTATGGACTTAAACATCTCAGAAAGAAGAAGAACTACTTCTGAGTAAAGAGAATAGAAAAGGCATTTGAAGAAGGTCACAGCAGGTTCTACTGCTAATGTGGGGGCAAAGTCCAAGTTCAGTGGCATTCCATGGACTCCGAGAGAAAAAGTCAGCCTGATTCTATTTAATTGTTCTTTTATTCCTTAATTCCAGTAATATTTATTTAAAGCATTCTAGGTGATGGGAGGTATAAGGATCTGACCTGTGTTAGTAACAGTAGTTTCCTGTTAGTTTGAAAGTAAGGTTAGCGGCAAAGGTCAAATGAGCAGTGAGTTACTACAAAATCATGAGTAGGAATTCTGAAAAAAAGTATTACACAGTTTATCTTAAAATTCATCTAAAATGTATCCTTGATTTTTCTAGAATAAGCTCTCTCTTCTCCACATCTGTAATTTTACATATTTTTTTTTAATATGAGAGATTTGGGTACTATGGTACTATACCATGACATATTTACGTTATAGTTCCAGAAAGAACTCCTCTGGTACTTATTTGTTTTGTGATCTTAGACCAACACTGTCCAATAGAAACATAAAGTGAGTCATACAGGCAATTCTACATTTTGTAGTTGCCACACTCAAAAAAAGTTAAAAGAACAAGTAAAAGTAATTTTTATATTATTTTATGAGGTCTGAAAATTAAGTTCATGAACTCATCCTAGAAAAAGTGCTACATACCTCATTGCTGAATATCATTATGGTCACCTTCAAAGTATTTCCCTTGGGAAGGTATGCACCAATGCCAATGCCTAATCCACTCATCAAGCAATGACGGAACTCTTTTTTCTGGAATGGCCATTAGAGCCATCGTTGTATTACCCTTGATGTCCTGAATGTCAACAAAATGTCTTTCTTTCAATATTTCCTTTATTTTTGGTAAAGAAAAAGGTTATAAGCAGCCAGATCAGATGAGTAGGGAGGGTGTTCCAATACAGTTCTTTGTTTACTGGCTAAAAACTCCCTAACAGACAGGGCTGTGTAAGCTGGTGCATTGTTGTGATGCAAGAGCTCCTTCAGGACCATTTTTCCACATACCTTTCTCATGCCAAGATTTTCAGTTCAGATTTTCCTAACCGTTTCTCTATCAATGTTTATTTGGTCTGCTATGCTTCTCGCAGTCAGCCAATGATTTTGAAACACAATTTGATGAACTTTTGCAATGTTTTAGTTATTTCTGCTCATTACTGGCCATCCTGACCTCTCTCCATCAGTGACACTTTCTCTCCCCTCAATAAAACATTTAATCCATCTGTACACTGCTGTTTTTTTCATGATATTGCCCCTATAAACTTGGACTAACATGTCCCTGATTTCACTTTCAAATTTAACAAGAAAGTTAATGTTTGTTCTTTGCTCTAATTCAAACTCTGACATTCTCACAACAGTTCTGATGGCCATTCCAGAAAAAGAGTTCCCATAAATTGTTTTGATGGGTGTACTAGGCCCTAGTGTTTGTGCATAGCTTCCCAAGGGGAGTACTTTAAAGGTGACTATAGTGATACTCAGCAATGAGGTATGGGAGCACCTTTTCTAGGTTGAGTTTGTGAATTTAATGGTCGGTCCTCATATTTAACCCAGTATATCCAGTATATCATTATTTCAGTCAATATAAAAACTATTGATAAAAATTTGCTTTTTTAAATTTAAAGACTTCAATATCTATTGTTTATTTCACACTTACATCACATCTCAGTTTGAATTGGACAAGCACATCTCTGTTTGAATTTTTCAAGTGTTTGGTGATCACATGTTGCTACTTCATTGCACAGTACAGGTCTAGACTTTGAATGTAAACAATAGATAAAAATATTGAAGATAGCAAAACTTGGTTTTCATACTCAAGACTAAAAAGTAACTTATTTATACCTATTTATCCTAGTTTAACACTCTATGGACTTAATTTTACAATGAGCATAAATTGAATAGAAAAGCAGTAATATTGTTTTACCTATTTTTATATCAAACTTCACGTGAACAAACTCAAAAGTATGATGTTATAAGAGCACCATCTTGTGGCGTTGTATTTACATTGTTGAAACAGAATTTGGGAAAAAGAATAATGTTAAACAGGGTCAAATTATAAGTTTAAAGAATTACTTTAGTAGAGATACTAGCATTTTTTCTCTTAAATACTGTGCTTATGGTGGATCTTCAAATTGTATGAACTGAGCATGATAGACTTTCTCGACAGAGGACATGAAAATGTTCATCTCTGGGTGCCAAATAACACTCCAACATGAAGCTCGGCAAATGGCAAACAGGTTTCAGTGCTAACATGTTAATATGATATTTGCTTCAGTAAATTGTGTGAGGCTGAAGCTAGCCACCTCAATAAAAACCTGAGATTTTAGCAGAAATTCTAAAATATTATCTATCCCTAATCAAGAGGGCTACTACAGGGCTGAAGAACCTAAACTTTCTTCCTTACAATAAAGGCCTCCGGCCAGGCGTGATGGCTCACGCCTATAATCCCTTTGGGAGGCAAAGGTGAGAGAATTGCCTGAGCCCATGGGTTTGAGATCAGCCTCGGCAACTTGGTAAGACCTCATCTCTACAATAAATAAAAAAACTAGCCAGGTGTGATGGCGCATGCCTATAGTTCCAGCAACTTGGAAGGCTGAGGCTGAAGGATCAGCTGAGCCCAGCAGGTCAAGGTTGCAGTGACTGTGAGCATGCCACTGCACTCCAGTATGGATGACAGAGTGAGACTTTAACTCAGAAATAAATAAGTAAATAAATAAATAAATAAAAATGAAGGCCTCAATGAAGCCACATCTGCCATTAAATTGTCACTTCAGTTGATCAAGAATACTAGTTTGTCCCACACTATGTTAGTATGACCAGGAATGACCATGTAAAAACATAAACTGGGCCGGGCTTGGTGGCTCAGCCTGTAATCCCAGCACTTTGGGAGGCCGAGGTTAGTGGATTGCCTGAGCCCGTGGGTTCGAGACCAGCCCGGGGAACTTGGCTACTTGGAAGGCTGAGGCAGAAGGATCGCCGGACCCCAGCAGGTCAAGGCTGCAGTGCCCAGAAACGTGCTACTGCACTCCAGTCTCGGCAACCAAATGAGACTTCAACTCAAAAAAAAAAAATAAAGACTTAAAAAAAAAAAGAACATAAACTGTTCATTGGCTTGACCAGAGGAAATTTGTACAGGAAATTATTCTACCAGCTCAATCCATATTTAGCCAGGGTCAGCATAAGGACCTTTCTGAATATTGTCATGTGTTCTTGACACAACATAAATAATTTAAGAAATCTTTTGAGATAGACTTTATTTTATTTAATTTTTTAAATTTCAATATTTTTGGGAAACATAAATAGTTTTTGGTCTGGGCTTTAGAGTACTCACTCCCGTTCACCTGTGCACACTGTAACCAATAGGTAATTTTTTTTGTCCCTCTACCCTTTCTCCCCCTTCTGAGTCTCCAGTGTGCAGAATACCATTATCTCTGTCTTTGCATAGTCTTACTTTAGCTCCCACTTATAAGTGAGAAGATGTGGTATTTCGTTTTCTGTTCCTGAGTTAGTTCATTTAGGATGATGGCCTCCAATTCAATCCAAATTGCTGCTTTTAAAAATTATTTCATTATCCATAGATTAGTTGATGGGCATTTAGGTTGACTCCACATCTTTGCAATTATGAATTGTGCTGCAATGAGCATGTGGGTACAAGTGTCTTTTTGTTTTTTGTTTTTTTGAGTTGGAGTCTCACTCTGTCGCCCAGACTGGAGTGCAGTGGCCACTCCCGGCCACTCTGCCTCGACCTGCCGGGCTCCGGCGATCCTTCCGCCTCAGCCTTCCAAGTAGCCAGAATTACAGGCATGCACTACCATGCCTGGCTGATTTATTTTTTTTTAATTTATTGTAGAGATGAGGTCTCGCTGCCCAGGTGGGTCTTGAACCCGTGGGCTCAGTCAATCCACTCACCTCAGCCTCCCAAAGGTGCGGGATTACAGGCTGAGCCACCAAGCCCAGCTAAGGTGTCTTTTTAATACAATGAACTCTGTTCTTTTGGGCAGATACCTAGTTGTGGGATTGCTGTATCAAATGGTAGATCTACTTTTAGTTATTTGAGAAATCTCCATAATGCTTTCCATAGAGGTTGCACTAATTTACACTACCACCAACAGTGTATAAATGTTCCCTTTTCTGCAGAACCACGCCAGAATCTTTTTTTTTTTTTTTTAAATAATGGCCATTCTGACTGGTTTAAGGCGCTATCTCATTGTGGTTTTAATTTGTACTTTCCTGATGGTGAGTGATGTTCAGCATTTCTTCAATGTTTGCTGACCATTTGTATATCTTCTTTTGAGTGATGTCTGTTCATGTTGATTGCCCACTTTTTAATGGGGTTTATTTATTTATTTACTTGTTTGTTTCTTGCTTGTTGGGAGCCAGCCATGGAGGCCCACTGAGCGTTAGGGATCAGGAAGGGCCGTTGACCCCGAGACCACTAGGATGCATTCGGGAGCTATTTGATCCCATTTTCTCCCCCTTTCTACTCAGCACTAACCAGATTAAGCTCCTGTGAGCTCAAAACATAAAAACTCTGAGACCGGGACGAACACAAGTTAACTTTAGAAGCTCATTGCTCCCATTTTTCCACAAACTGCAGTTTTGGCTTTCACACAACTTATAATTCAAACTCGTGTCACATCTAAAAGCCTTAGTATTGGTCACAGGCTTCTGGGTCATGATCTTAGGATTTATTGAAGGTGTAAATTGTAGAATATAGTTTTAGAAGACAGCCATTTTGTTGAAAGAATGCGGCTGGGTTACTTGCAGGTAGCCCACTGTGAACTTTGGACTGGGCCACATTCCAAACATTCTGGGATGGGCCACTTTCGTTTGTAAAGTAAATACTTAAGCTTCTATAGAATTGTTTAACTTGGCATAAATCAATCAGCTTAGGATGAAAAAGGTTTATAGAATATGTCAGTCACGGATTAGGTTATCCTTTGTTATGAGATTTTAAGATTATCATATGAAAAGGGTTTAAAGGCAATCATTGATTAAGTTTTCATGGATTAAGGTTTCTGGTGGGTGGGGGACACCCCTCCCACATCTGACTTTGTGTATAAAAGACCCGTTGTACCGCCAATGCCGTCTCTACCTTTGGGGTACCCTGAACCTGGCTGGAGCTGGTCTCTGGCACTTGCTGATTTGTTTGTGTTCTTTGTAGATTCTGGATATTAGTCCTTTATCAGATGTATTGCTTGCAAATATCTTCTCCCATTCTGTAGGTTGCCTATTTGCTCTGATGATTATTTCTTTTGCTGTGCAGATTTTTAGCTTAATTAAATCCCACTTGCTTATTTTTGTTTTAGTTGCATTTGCTTTGGGAGTTTTATCCATAAATTCTTTGACTATACTGATGTCCAGAAACGTTTTTCTTAAGTTTTCTTCTATGATTTTTATAGTTTCAGGTCTGACATTTAAGTCTTTAATACATGTTGGGTTAATTTTTGGATATAGGGAGAAATAGGGATCAAGTTTCATTTTTCTGCATGAAGCGATTCAATTTTCTCAGAACCATTTGTTGAAAAGGCTGTCCTTTCCCCAGTGTATGCTTTTGTCTGTTTTGTCAAAGACCAGTGAGTTGTAGGTATTTGGGTTTATTTATGAATTCTCTATTCTTTTTCTTTGGTCCACATGTCTGCTCTTTTACCAACTTTGCTGTTTTGGTTACTACAGCTTTGTAGTATAATTTGAAGTCAGGTAATATAGTGCCTCCAGCTTTGTTCTTTTTGCTTAGGATTGCTTTGACTATTCTTGCTCCTTTTTGGTTTCATATGAAAGTTAGGATTGTTTTTTCTAATTCTGTTGAAAATGATTTTGGTAGTTTAATAGGAACTGTGCTGAATCTGTAGATTACTTTGGGTTATATGGTCATTTTAACAATGATGATTCTTCCAACCCATGGGCATGGGGTGTTTTCCTATTTTTAGTTTTTCTTATAGAGATCTTTCACCTTCTTGGTTAAATATATTCTTAGGTATTTTAGCTTTTTGGCTGCTATTACAAAAATTGAGTTCTTGATTGGATTCTCAGCTTGGTTGCTATTGGTGTACAGCAGTGCTACTGATTTGTGCATTGATTTTATATCTGAAACATTACCAAATTCATATATCAAGTCCTAGAGTCTCTTGGAGTAGTCTTGAGGATTCCCTAGGTATCCCTAGGTAAACTCTCTGTATATTGTCAACATACAGAGAGTTTGATTTCTTCTTTTCAAATTTGGATATCCTTTTTTTTTCTTGCCTGATTGCTCTGGCTAGGACTTCTAGCACTATGTTGAATAAGAGTGGTAACAGTGGACATCTTTGCCTAGTTCCAGTTTGAGGGGGAATGCATTCAACTTTTCTTTGTTCAGGATGACATTTGCTGTGGGTTTGTCATATATGGCTTTTATTATTTTGAGGAATGTTCCCTCTATGTCTATTTTGCTGAGTTTTTTATCATGAAGTGTTGTTGGATTTCATCAAATGCTTCTTCTGCATCTATTGAAATGATTATATACTTTTTATTTTTAATTCTGCTTATGTAGTGGATCACATTTATTGATATGTACATGTTGAACCACCCTTGCATTCCTGGGACAAAACCCATTTGGTCCTTGCGTATATTGTTTTTTATGTATTGTTGAATTCTATTTACTAATATTTTGTTGAGGATTTTTGTGTCTATGTTCATAAGGGACATTGGTCTCTAGTTATTTTTGTGTTCTATTTTTCCTGTCCTTGGCATCATAATGATATGGTCTCATAGAATGAGTTGGGGATTATTACCTCCTCCTCATTCTTGTGGAATAGCTTCAGTAAATTGGTACCAGTTTTTCTTTGAAGTTTTGGTTGAATTCAGCTGTGAGCCCTCATGTCCTGGACACTTTTTTATTGGGAGACTTCCAAGTATTGTTTTAATCTCACTACTCATTATTGGTCTGTTCAGGTTTTCCATTTCTTTTTGATTCAAGGTTGGAGGATGTATGTTTCCAACAATTTGTTCATTTCCTCTAGATTGTCTAGTTTATTTGCCTAGAGTTGTTCATAATAGTCTTGGATGATCTTTTGAATTTCTATTATATCCGTTGTAATGTCTCTATTTTCATTTCTGATGGCACTACTTTGATTCTTCTCTCTTCATTTCTTAATTAATCTAGCTAGTGGTCTATCAATTTTGTTTATCCTTTCAAAGAACCAATTTTTTACTTCATTTATTCTTTTTATTGTACTTTTTTTTTTTTTTTTGAGTTGG
>NW_007258387.1:393943-401761 GCF_000164805.1 Carlito syrichta | reverse complement strand
TCCCGGCCACCGCAGCCTCAACCTGCTGGGTTCCGGCGATCCTTCTGCCTCAGCCTTCCATGTAGCCGGAATTACAGGCATGCACTACCACACCCGGCTGACTTTTTTTGGATTTATTGTAGAGATGAGGTCTTGCTGCCCAGGGGGTCTCGAACCTGTGGGCTCAGGCAATCCACTCACCTCAGCCTCCCAAAGGCGCGGGATTACAGGCTGAGCCACCAAGGCTGGCTTGTACTATTTTTTGTTGCTGCTTTTTCTTCAATTTCATTTAATTCTGTTCTAATCTTCATATTTCTTTTCTTTTGCTAGCTTTGAGTTTGGTTTGTTTTTGTTTTCTAGTTTCTTGAGGTGCGATGTTAGGTTGTCAATATGTGATTATTCAGTCCTTAATGTAGGCTTTAGCACTATAAATTTTCTTCTGAGCATATCTTTGGTTGTGTCCCAGAGAATTTGATAATTTGTTCTTTGTTTTTATTTGTTTCAAAGAATTTTTAAATTTCCCTTTTGATTTCATTGGTTATAAAAGGATAATTCAGGAGCAGATAGTTTAGCTTCCATGTTTTTGCTTGGTTTTGCAAATTCTTCTTGGGGTTAACTTCTAGTTTTATTCACTGTGGTCTGAGAATTTGCTTGATATGTTTTTGATTTTCTTGAATTTATTGAGATTTCATTTGTGGCTTATCATATGGTCCATCTTGGAGAATGTTTCATGTGCTGATGAGAAAAATGTATATTCTGTAGTTCAGGGATGGAATATTCTTTAGAAGTCTTTTAGTTCCATTTGTTCTAGAGTTCAGTTTAACTCCACTGTTTCTTTATTGACCTTTCGCATTCATGATCTGTCTATTGCTGACAATGGAATGTTGAAGTCTCCCACTATTATTGCAATGCCATCTATCAGTTTTTGTTGTTGTTGTTTGTGTGTTTGTTTTAGGTCTGGTAGAATTTGTTTCATAAAACTGGGGGCTCTGGTATTAGGCACATATTTATTTAAAATTGTTATGTTGTCTCATTGAATTGATTCCTTTATCACTATATAATAACCATCTTTATCTTTTTTTATTGTTGTTAGTTAAAGTCTGTTTTGTCTTATATGAGTATGGCTACTCTAGCTCTATTTTGGTTTCCATTCGCATGGAATATTTTTCCCCACCCTTTTACCTTGAGTCTATAGGAGTCTTTATGAATTAAGGGGGTCTCTTAAAGGCAGCAGATATTTAGTCATGTATTTTTATCCATTCTACCAATCTATATGTTTTTAGTAGGGCATTGAGACCATTTATGTTCAGAGTTAATAATGATATGAAAAATATTATTCCATTCATCATACTGGCTATTTGGTTTGTTTGTTTTCTCTATTGTGTTGATGTTCCATATAGCTGGTGAACTTTACATTTTTCAGTATTTTTCTACTAATATATTTCAACCTTTTATTTCAGTAATTGGAACGCCTTTGAGTACTTCTTGCAAAGCCAGTCTAGTGGTGACAAATTCCCTCAGCATTTGCTTATCTGCAAGGGACTTCATTTTCCTTTATTTATGAAACTTAGTTTTGTGGGTTACAAAATCCTTGGCTGACTGTCATTCTGTCTGAGGAGTTTGAAAATGGGGCGCCAATCCCTTCTGGTTTGTAGGATTTCTTCTGGGAAGTCTGCTATCAGTCTGATCAGTTTGCCTTTGTAAGTTATTTGATTCTTTCATCTCACTGCTCTTAAAATTCTTTCCTCCACATTAACTTTTCATAAGCAGATGATTATAAGCCTTGGGGATGAACTTTTTGTAGTGAATTTGCGGGGGGAGCTTCTTATATCTGGATTTTTAGATTTCTGGCAAGGACAGGGAAATTCTCCATTATTCCTCAAATAGGTTATCCAAGTCTGTTACTTTATCTTCTTCCTTAGGAATACCTATAATTCTTAGGCTTGGACGTTTGCCATAATCCCACATTTCTTGGATACTGTGTTTCATTCTCTTGATTTTTTTCTTTATTATTGTCTGATTGAGTTAATTTAAGAGCCCTGTTTCCAAGTTCTGAAATTCGTTCTTCTCATTCTAGTCTACTGTTAAAACTTTCCACTGCATTTGTACTTCTGTGGATGATTCTTTCATTTCCAGAATATCAGCTTGTTTTTCTTTTAAGGGTGTCTGTCTCTTTGTAGAATTTTTTCTTCATGTCCTGAATAGGTTTTTCATTTTTTTAATGTTGTTTTTCAATTTTATAATAAAGCTTTTGAATTGTATGTCTGAAATTTCAAAAATTTTATTTTGGTTAGGGTTTGTTGCTAAAGAGTTGGTGTGGGCTTTGGGTGGTATTTGAGAACCTGCTTTTTTATATTATCAGAATTATTTTTCTGGTTTCTTCCCATTTGGGTAGTCTGTTTCTTCTTAATAGAGAATGGCAGAGGACTGGTGTAAGCACTGTAGGGTTCCTTGGTTATATAAAGCCCTGGTGTGGTGAATGTCTCAATTGCCAGCTGTGTCAGTTCTGTGCTGTGTACTTGCACTAGCTCATGGCATCCTTGAATGGCTGGAGTGGCTTGGAAAGTGATATTAGCTGACATTTAGGAACAGACTTGCCTCAAATCTGAAGTATAATATCTGATATGGTGGGCTGTACTGCTGACCTCTGGCCAAGAGGTGGCACTTGTGGCAGAAAACCAGGTGCAATGGTGGCTGTAGGGTTGCTCCATAGAAGTGCCCAGCCAGCTTATGCTGAGAGTGGGGATCTGGGAATTTCCCAAGCTCTTTGTTTTGAGCATCTGGGGGGAGTGCAAAGGAAAGGACCTGAAGTGCCCCACAAATGTGTACTCTTGGCTACCCCATTGGGAATTGGGAGGGAGTCACAGACCACTGAAGTCATGCTGTTGTGCAGGGCAGGCACAGAAGCACCCACAAGGGGAGTCACAGAAGAGGTTACTATGGCAATGCATCCCATCAGGCTAGACATTGGCCTCAGGCAACCTGTGATCTGAATGTCAAAGTACTGCCAGCCTCAGGGCCTCAGGTGTTCTCAGGCAACCCACCCATCCAGAAATTGTCTTAAGCTGTGAAATTTGACCTTAGGTACCTCCCACAAGGGTGGATCTCCCACAAGGGTGCCTCCTGCAAGGATTGAGTTCCTAGGAAATGGCAGCTGGAACTGCTCAAGATTTTTTCATGCACCACTCCATGGCAGAGCATGGCTGTAGGTTAGGCAGTTTCCGTGAAGGACTGGAGTCCTGCAAGTTTCAGGCGGTCCTACAAGTTTGTGGCAGGAACACAGAATTCCCGAATTCTCATTGTTCACCTTCCCCACTGTGTTCAGATGCTATGGTGGACTATGTTTGTGCAGGCAAGAGTCTGGCCAGTTCCAGCCCAGTCAATGGACTTTTTTCTTCTTCTTTTCTCTAAGTGCTTATTATTACTCCTTTGGAAAGTCATGAGGAATGCTGCTGGTCCCATTTCTCTCTGAGTGCTGATGAAACTTTATCTTGGTTTACTTTGTAGAAAAACTCACTCTAGCTGCCTCATGTTCACCATCTTAATCCTTGACTTTATTTAATTGTTTTATAAAACTAAATTGGTCTTCCTGAGGATACTAGAATACAAAGAAAAAATTTCAGTAAACTTTAAGCTAGTACTAAAACTTTAAACTGTAAAAATAATGAATGATTTTAAAAATATTATATGCTGTATTACAGTAACCATGAAACTGGTAACATGCATAAGTTATCCATTCTTTCTTATGTAGCAGGCTTAAAATAGTCCATTTCTGTGATCAGACCATTTCCTAATCCATTTTGTCCTGCTAGTGTGAGTTCTTTTTTAGGGACACTCTACACAACTACAAGGTGACTGACATCCTGCACCTAAGCTAGTATTAATTCCAGTTCAAGCAATTACATGGCTCAGCGTCCCAGTGAAGAACTGATCTTCTCAATATTAATTAGTATCACCAATATTAATTAGTATGACCAATCACCAAGGTGTGATACTTCTGTTCAACTTTCTCTTCCCCAAGTCTCTTATAAGGGTGGGCCCACTTTGTATTAGTTATATATTACTATATAACAAGTTATCCCAAAATCTACAGGCTTAAATAACAAACATTTGTCATCTCACAGCTTTTTAGAGGTCGAGAATTTGGGATCAGTTTAGCTGGGTAGCTCACTTGCAGTCAGGATGTCAGCAGGGACTAATGTTGCCTAAAGGCTTGACTAGCACTAAAGTATCTGCCTTTAAGAAGACTCAGAGACTTAGCATTTGGCAGGAAGTTTCAGTTTTTCTCCACTTAGGACTTTCCACAGAACTCAGTTTCTCATAATGTGGGCCTCTCCATAGGCTGCTTATAAGTGACAGCTGCCTTCTTGAAGAACGGGTGATCTGAAAGAGAGAGGCAGAAATCATGCCTTTTATAAACTAGTCTCAGAAGTGGCATGCCTTTATAGAGACCAAACCTGATATGGTGTGGGAAGGGAATCACACAATAGTGTCAAATCAAAGACGTTGGGTTCATTGGAGACCATTTCAGAAGCTGATTGCCACAGTTTCCTCTGTCCCCCAGTGACTCACTTCCCTCTGACATGAAAAATATGCTTATCCTTTTCCCAAACTACCGTTATCCTTTTCCCATTATCACTGCAGCTCCAAATCCAGAATCTCATTACCTAAATTAGGTCCTGATGTAGATGAGGCTCCTCAGGTATGTCCCTTAAATACAATTCATTACGTATTGTCCCTTTAAATCTAGAGACCTGTGAACTAAAAGAACAATTTATCTGTCCTTCAAATGCCCAATCTACAATGGTGGCATAGGCAGAGGAGTGCTCAAAGATCAGGAACAAGTCAAAGATGCTCACTCTTATTATTTCCATTCAACATTGTATTGGAGGTTTTGGCTAGGGTAATTAGACAAGAAAAGTAAATAAAACTCATCCAGATTGTAAAGGAAGAATTGGAATCCTCATACATTGCTGGAGGACATGTAAAATAATGTGCTGCTTTGGAAAACAGTTTGGCAGTAACTCAAAAACTTAGTCATATGACCAGTATTTCCACTACTAGGTAAACTCAAGAGAACTGAAAACATATGTTTACATTAAAAACTTCCATATATATTATCTGGGCATGGTGGCTCATGCTTGTAGACCAGCTACTTGGGAGGTTGAGGAAGCAATATAGTCTAAACCCAGGGGTCGAGGCTGCAGTGAACTGTGAGTGTGCCACTGCACTCCAGCCTGTGTGACAGAGTGAGATCCTGACTCAAAAAAAAAAAAAAAGAGTAAAACTTGTACATAAATTTTCATAGAAGCATTGTTAATGAGAGTATAAAAGTGGAAACAACCCAAATGTCTATCAAAGGATAAATGTGTAAAGTCTAGTATATCTTTACAGTGGAATAGTATTCAGTTAGAAAAAGAAATGAAGTACTCATACACACTACAACATGGAAGACCTTAAAAACATTATGTTAAATGAAAAAAGCCAGGCACAAAAGGCCATCATTGTATGATTCCATTTATATGAAATGTCTTGAATAGGTCAATACATAGAGACTGAAAGTAGATTTGTGAATGCCAGGAGGTGGGCATAGTGAGAAATGGGATTATAGTTTCTTTCTGGGGTGATCAAAATATTGTGGAATTAAATAGTGGTAATGGTTGCACAATTCTCTGAATATGTCAGGAAAAAAGTCCTACATTTTGCACTTAAAAATGATGGATTTTGTGGTATATGCATTATATATAAAACTACACTACTTGGTATATAATAAATCACTGTGCTATAAATATTAATTCATTTATTAGTCCTAAAATTGTTTATGAAACCTTTAGTTTTCTGTAGGAAAAAATTATGTTGTGTGCAGAGACAATTTAACTTCTTCCTTTCTCATTTGGATGTGTTTTATTTCTTTTTCTTTCCTAATTTCTCAGGCTGGGACTTCTAATAGTGTGTTTAATAGGAGTTGTGAGAGTAGTTCAATGCAGGTGATTTCAGTTCCCCCGGGCTGGTGTTGCACATTGGTAGCTCTACAGTTCTGTGTCTTGGAGTGGGCCCAACCTTACAGCTCCACTAGGCATTACCCTAGTGGGAACTCTCTGTGCTAACCTTGCTTCCGTGGCTCCACTAGAATTTAAGAGCTACTGCACGGCTGTACTCAACAAAGTTATAGACGTAGAGTTGCCTCAGGACTTGAGGGCTCAGCTCCCACCCCAGTAAGCCCAAAAGGTGGAACATAAAATCAAGAATTACTCTGGACCCTTAAGATTTAATGTTCTTTGTACTGTTGAGTCTTAGACTTCCTTAGGACCAGTTATCCCTTTCTCACTGCCTATTTCTCCCTTTTGGGATGGAAATGTTTGTCCTATACCTGTTCCACCACTGTATTTTAGCAGTAGATAACTTGCTTTGATTCCACAAACTCATAGCTGGAAGGAAATTTGCCTAAGGATGAATCCTGTTTTGAGGCTCAGCTATATCCAGTTTAGATGAGACTCTGGACGTTTGAGTTGAGGTAGAAATGAGTTAAGACTTTTAGGGCTATTGGATAGAATGAATGTATTTTGTATGTGAGAAGGACATGCATTTTGGGGGCTGGGGCAAAATGTTATGGTTTGAATGTGTCCTCAAGAAAGCATGTGTTGGAAACTTAATCCCAAATGCAACAATGTTGGAAGGTAGGGCCTAATGAGAGGTGTTTAAGGTTATGAGGACTCCACCCTTGGTAATGGATTAATATTGACTATAAAAAGGCTTGAGGCTGTGAGTTCAACCTCTTGCTCTTTCTCGTTCTTTCTTTGCCCTTTTGTCATGGAATGATGCGACAAGAAGGCCTTTGTCAGATGCCAATCCTTTAATCTTGAATTTCTTAGACTCCAGAACTGTGAGCCAATAAATTTCTGTTCATTATAAACTACCTAGTCTTAGATATTTTGTCATAGCAGCACAAAATCAACTAAGATACATGGTGAATAATTCTTTTAATGTGTTATTGAATTCAGTTTACTAGTATTTTTTTGAGGATTTTTGCATATAAGCTCATTAGGGATATTAGTTTGTAATTATTTTTTCTTATACTGACTTTGGCTTTCAGACAAATTTTCAGTAGAGTTGCAGGATACAAAATTAACATACAAAAATCAGTAGCAGGCCAGGCTCTGTGACTCAGCCTGTAATCCCAGCACTCTGGGAGGCTGAGGCAAGTGAATTGCCTAAGCCCGGGGGTTCAAGACCAGCGTGGGCAACTTGGCAAAACCTCGTCTCTACAATACATCAAAAATTAGCTGGTGTAGTAGCACATGCCTGTAACTCCAGCTACTTGGAGGGGCTGAGGTGAAAGGATCGCCGGAGCCCAGCAGGTCAATACTGGGGTGGCCGTGAGTGCGCCATTACACTCCAGCCTGGGCGACAGAGAGAGACTCCAATTAAAAAAAAAATCAGTAGCATTTCTACTCACTCACAACAAGCTATTAAAAAAAGAAATCATGGAAAAAAACCCTATTTGTGATAGCATTTACAAACAAAAACAAATATCTTAGGAATACATTTAACCAAGGAGATAAAAGATTCGTACATTGAAAACTATAAAATATTGCTGAAAGAACTTGGAGACTTTAATATAGAAAAAGATATACAATGCTCATGGATTTAAAGAATTAATATTGTTTATTTTTATTTATTTATTTTTTTGAGTAGGAGTCTCACCCTGTCACCCAGACTGCAGTGCAGTGGCCACTCCCGGTCATTGCAGCCTTGACCAGCTGGGCTCCAGCGATTCTTTCGCCTCAGCCTTCCAAGTAGCTGGAACTACAGGCACGTGCTACCACGCCTGGCTGATTT
>NW_007258387.1:389555-393592 GCF_000164805.1 Carlito syrichta | reverse complement strand
ACCGAGTGAGACTCCAATTCAAAAAAAAAAAAAGTTCATACTATCCAAAGTGGTCTATAGATTCAGTGTGATGGCAGTCAAAATTGTGATGACATTTTTTCACAGAAATAGAAAAATAAAACCCTAAAAATTGTATGGAAAAGCAAAATATCACACATAGCCAAACCAATTTTTGAGAAAAATAAAGCTAGTAGCATCAAATATCAGATTTCAAAATTTACCACATAGCCAACAACAACTGTCACAAAACAGATATATGGACTAAATAAACAGAATGGAGAATCCATAAATAAACCCACACATCAACACTAAACTGATTTTCAACAAAGGTATCAAGAATACACAATTAGGAAAGATCATTCTTGTAGTTTCGGCTACTTGGAAGACTGAGGTGGAAAGATCGCCTGAGCCCAGCAAGGCGATGCTGGGGTGGCAGGGAGCATACCACTACACTCCAGTCTGGGCAATGGAGTGAGACTCCTACTCAAAAAAAAAAGAGGAAAGATTATTCTCTTCAATATGTTGGAAAAATTGGGTAGCAACATGCAGAAGATTGAAAATAGACCCTTTTGTTATAATTATATACTAAAATAAACTCATTATAAACTCATAAATATTTAAAGGTAAGACCTCAAACTACAAAACTACTAGAAGAAAACATTAGGAAAAGAACTTCTTGACATTGGTCTTAGTCAAGATTTTTTGTGTACAATATCAAAAACACATGTAACAAAAGCAAAATCAAACAAATGGGATTGCTTCAAACTAGAATGCTTCAGCACAGAAAAGGAAACAATCAACAGAGTGAAATGGTCATCTATGGAATGAGAGAAAATATTTGCAAATCATACATTTGATAAGGGACTAATATCCAAAATATATAGGAACTCAATAGCAAGAAAACAACCAATTTTAAAAGTGAATAGGAACCTAAATAGACATTACTCAAAAGAAGACATGAAAACGACCAACAGGTATGGGAAGGTGTCCAACATCACTAATAAGAGAAATGCAAATTAAAATCACAATGAGATATCACCTCCCACCTGTTATAATGGCTTTTATCAAAAAGACAAAAGATAAGCCAGGTTCGGTGGCTCAGCCTGTAATCCCAGCACTTTGGGAGGCTGAGGTGAGTGGATTGCCTGACCCGCGGGTTCGTGACCCGCCCGGGCAACTTGGTGAGACCTCATCTCTACATAAAATAAAAATTAGCCGGGTGTGGTAGCGCACGCCTGTAGTTCCAGCTACTTGGAAGGCTGAGGCGGAAGGATCGCTGGAGCCCAGCAGGTCGAGGCTGCAGTGGCCAGGAGCGGCTACTGCACTCCAGTCTGGGTGACAAAGTGAGACTCCAACTCAAAGAAAAAAAAAAAGACACAAGATGACAAGGATTGGCAAGGATGTACTCCATTAGTGAGAATGTAACCTAGTACAATCATTTTGGAAAACATTATGAAGTTCCCCTAAATTTGAAAATGACACTACCATATGCTCCAATAACTCTGTTTTTGGGTATATGTTCAAAGGAAATGAAATCAGTATGTTAAAAAAAATCTGCACATCCATATTCATTGCAGTATTCACAATGGTCAAGATATAAAATCAGCCTATGTGTTTATCAACTAATAAATGGATAAAGAAAATGTGGTATACATAACATATGGCCTAAGAAATTGTGCCTTCAACATGACTCTTGCAACATGGAAGACATTATGCTAACTGAAATAAGCCATGTACAGAAAGACAAATACTGCATGATCTCAGTTAAATGCAACATCTCAAAACGTCAAACATATAGAAGAGAGTAGAATGGTGGTTATCAGGACTGGGGTGGGCAGGGATCTAGTAGGGATTGGGGGGATATTGGTTAAAGGTTACAAGTTCAGTTAGACAGTAATGATAAGTTCTGGAGATCTGCACTTCATGGTGCCTATAGTGAATAATATATTGCACATTTGGGCCGGGCTCGGTGGCTCAGTCTGTAATCCCAGCACTTTGGGAGGACGAGGCGAGTGGGTTGCCTGAGCCCGCAGGTTCGAGACCCACCCAGGCAACTTGACGAGACCTCGTTTCTACAATAAATAAAAAAAATTAGCCAGGCGTGGTAGCGTGCCTGTAGTTCTGGCTACTTGGAAGGCTGAGGCGGGAGGATCGCCTGAGCCCAGCAGGTCGAGGCTGCGGTGGTCGGGAGCGTGCCACTGCACTCCAGTCTGGGCGACAAGAGTGAGACTCCAATTCAAAAAGGAAAAAAAAAAAAAAAAAAAAAAAAAAAATATATATATATATATATATATATATATATTGCATATTTGAAAACTGCTAAAAAGTTGATTTTGAATATTCTTACCACAAAAAATGATAAGCCTGTGAGGTGATGAATATGTTAATTGGCTTGATTAAATTATTCTACAATGTATACACATATCAAAACATCATGTCTTAACCCATAAATGTATACATTTGTCAATTAAATTTTAAAATAATAAAAATAAAGGTATTTTTAGACATACACAGGCTAAAATAATTACAAACCAGCAAATCTGTATTATAAAAAAAAAAAAAACTGAAGTTCATCAGGCACAAGAAAAATTATAACAGATAAAAAACATGTTTATTTCTAACCAAAGAGTCAGAAATGGCAAATGTGTGGGCAAGTAAATGTATAATTAAAGTTTCTCATTATGTAAATCTTAGATGATAAACAAAAAAATAAAATAGTGTGGTGTGGGTGTGAATATGTGTGTGTGTGTGTGTGTGTGTGTGTGTATTGTAGTAAAACGTATAATAGCACAAAGTCTTGGAGGGAAGAAATGGTAAGGCAGGTTCCATACTATATATAAAAGGGTACAATATTATTTAAAGTTTGACCCAAATAAGTTAAAGAGAAATACTATAAATCCCAAAGCAACAACTGGAATCATAAAATGGAGCTATGACTAATTAGCTAATAAACTTGATAAAAATAAATCATAAAAATAACCAAAAGAAGGCAGAAAAATAGAAAAGTTTTGGCACAAAAAATGACCAAATAGAGAACAGATATTAATATGGTAAATATAAATCTAGTCATATCAATAATCCCATAAAGTAAGAATGGTCTAATCATTCAATTAAAGGACAAAAGTCATTAAAGTGAACTTTTAAAGATAAGTAAACAATACTTCATTATATGATGTTTATAAGAAACACACTTCGGCTGGGCTCCGTGGCTCAGTCTGTAATCCCAGCACTTTGGGAGGCAGAGGCAAGTGAATTGCCTAAGCCCGGGGTTCGAGACCAGCCCGGGCAACTTGGCGAGACCTGTATCTACAATAAACCAGAAATTAGCTGGGCCTGGTAGCGCACGCCTGCAGTTCTGGCTACTTGGAAGGTTGAGGCGTAAGGGTCGCTGGAGCCCAGTAGGTTGACACTGAGGTGGCGTGAGTGTGCCACTGCACTCTAGCCTGAGTGACAGAGATTGCAACTCAAAAAACAAAAAAAACAAAAACAAAAAACCCACACACTTCAATTACAAAAAAAGTTTAAAAGTAAATGATTGGAAAAATATGACAACATTCATTTTTTAAAAACCTCAAACTGGCGGGGCACAGTGGCTCACACCCATAATCCCAGCACTTTGGGAGGCTGAGGTGAGAGGATTGCCTGAGCCCCCGGATTTGAGACCAGCCTGGGCAACTTGGCAACACCTCGTCTCTACAATAAATAGAAAAATTGGCCGGGTGTGGTGGTGCGTGCCTGTAATTCCAGTTACTTGCAAGGCTGAGGCGGAAGGATCACCTGAGCCCAGCAGATCGAGACTGCGACGGCTGTGAGCATGACAGGAAACTCCAGTCTGGGAGACAGAGTGAGACTCCAACTCAATAAATACATAAATAAATAAAACAAAAAACAAAAACCCAAACTGGAGTGCTCATTTGAATACCAAACAATGTAGATTCCATAGCAGACACATCCAGGGATTAAAAAAAGATCATTTAAAAAAGAAAAAGGGAGCCGGGCTCGGTGGCTCAGCCTGTAATCCCGCGCCTTTGGGAGGC